>NC_053449.1:30919256-30969046 GCF_007990345.1 Gossypium hirsutum
CGATCGTGAATTAGGAGTAAATTGAGGCTTTACAAATAGGCTAGAAGAAAGAGGTCTATTTAGGCTCAAAAAGGTTTTGTTGTTTAGGAAATGAATTAGAAAACAATGGAAGCAATTGGCTAAGGATTCGAAAGCCGAACTAACACAATAGGAATGTGTTAACCCGTAACTTAGGAGAATGCTTAGGTTGGTAAGGATGGATGGAAGGTTTGTTAAATGGAAAGAAACTTCGACCCACTATCAATGGTGATAGGAACCTTAGTATGAATCGAACGCCACACTTTTGGGATTAAAGTGATAAGTTCGGGAAGAACAAAAACAAGTTTGACGCCACAAGATGTTTGATAAGTCTCACAAGTTTTTAGAGAATACGAGAGTTGAAACAACCTCACAATTTAGCAAAGCTATCAAATTGTTCATTAACCTCCAAAATGTGAATTACATGACCTATTTATAGCTTGACTAAGGCAGCGAATAGCTATCTAATCAGATCCTTATGCCTTAAGTTTCTTGAGGAAACTTCCTAGAAATTTCCTAGTTACATTCATGTGATGAATTCTGAAATTAACCTTCTAGAAAAAGATGATTCAGCTGGCCCCTTTAATGGAGAAAATTCACATTCGTTAATGTTTTAAAAGAGCTTAATTGCTGCTATGGAGAAGAGAAATGGACAGCTTCAAAAATTATGCTTCTTTGGCCGAATATGAATAGCCTCCACATGAATTGGCTGCTGGAATTTATGAGGCACTCTTTGGCCATTGCTCTCACGAAATTGGCCCTTGGAGAAGCTCAAAAACAGCAGCTAGAAGTCCATTGAGCTGCACGAAAAGTCAGCTGGAAACACAAGGCAGCTGCACTTTAAATGCCGTCCATGCATGTGCCCAAATACATGCCCCTTCTTTATGAGCTTTCTTTGCCATTAAGCTAGCTGAAAAAAACATCAAATAAATGTGATTAGGACAAGTTTAATACTCATGAAATCAGCAGCTGGACATATTAAAATTCTGCACATTAATTCGGCTAAGACAAATTAATTAGCAGCCACTAATAAATTTGTCTTAGTCAAGACACATTAAAACTTGTAATTAAACTAAACACATTTAATTTATGACTTAATATGGACATATTAAAGGCATGTACTAATATAAAACATATTTAATAAGCTGAATTAAAAATGTCCAGATTAAGACACATTTATTTAATTAAATGATTTGAGCTGATTCTAAACTAACACAACTAATTAAATTTATTAAAAATAAATTTAATTAGCTCCTTGAACTAATTAAGTGCCGAATTGAGCTAAATTGAGCTGACACAAGCTAAAATCAGCTTGTAGGAAATTGCGAATCAAGCTAGTTGAGCTGGGCGTTTTATGGGCAATCAATCCATCACTCCACAATCGAGCAATATAGCTTGCTACAGCATCTTGGAACTTTTTGGCACGTGCTCGAGTAATTGGCCCCAAAGGCAACTCCATGGATTCGGCACCTATCTTCATGGGCGAGCTCATATCATCCTCCCTCTCTTCGAAGCGATTCGTCCTCGAATCGTCACCTACATCAAAAGGAGAAAGGTCAGCAACGTTAAAACTTGCACTCACTGCATACTCACCCGGTAGGTCAATCTTGTAGACGTTGTCATTGATCCGTTCCAATACTTGAAAAGGGCCATCACCCCTTGATTGAAGCTTGGATTTCCTTTGATCGGGAAACCGTTCCTTGCGCATGTGGATCCAAACCCAGTCACCGGGTTCGAACACGACTCGTTTGCACCCTTTATTTGCCCCTCGAACATATTGTTCGGTTCTCCTCTCAATATTATCCTTAACATTTTTGTGCAATTGCTTAACAAATTCGGCCTTCTTTTTGCCATCTACATGTACTAATTCATTAGAAGGCATAGGAATCAAATCAAGAGGAGTAATGGGATTAAAACCGTATACTACCTCAAAAGGAGAAATTTCGTAGCAGAATGAACGGTTCGATTGTATGCGAACTCCACATGAGGTAAGCAATCTTCCCACATCTTCAAATTCTTTTTCAAAATAGCTCGAAGCAAAGTTGATAGCACACGGTTGACTACTTCGGTTTGGCCATCCGTTTTAGGGTGGCATGTCGTCGAAAATAGAAGTTTGGTGCCCAATTTCCCCTACAACGTCCTCCAAAAATGACTTAGAAACTTTGTGTCGTGATCAGAGACAATGGTTCGAGGGATCCCATGCAACCTAACAACTTCCTTGAAAAACAGACTAGCAACGTTAGTAGCATCATCAGTTTTATTACAAGGTATAAAATGCGCCATTTTTGAAAAACGGTCTACAACAAAAATATTGAATCTCTCCCTCTTTTGGTTCTTGGAAGGCCCAGAACGAAGTCCATTGAAATGTCTACCCACGGAGCATCAGGAATAGGCAACGGGGTGTATAATCCATGCGGTTTGATTTGTGACTTTGCCTTCTTACAAGTGATGCAACGATCACATTTCCTTATTACGTCACATTTCATTTTGGGCCAATAGAAATGTTCATGCAATATTGCTAAAGTTTTAGCAATTCCGAAGTGGCCCATAAGTCCTCCGCTATGAGCTTCTTCTACAAGGACGTTTCTCACAGAACTTTGAGGCACACAAAGCTTGCCTTCACGAAATAAATAGCCCTCATGCTGAAAATACTTTTCACAAGCACCATGCGAACAAGACTCATAAATTTCACCAAAGTCAGCATCAGATTTATAAAGATCTTTGATAAATTCGAAACCAAGCAATTTAGAATCCATTAAATTGACAAGTGCGTACCTTCGTGATAGGGCGTCGGCTACAACATTTTCCTTACCCTTTTTATACTTGATCACGTACGGAAATGACTCCAAATACTCCACCCACTTGGCATGACGTTTATTGAGCTTGGTTTGTCCCTTCAAATGCTTTAGAGCCTCGTGGTCCGAATGAATTACGAATTTCTTCGGCCATAAATAGTGTTGCCATGTTTCGAGAGCTCGGACCAATGCATATAGTTCCTTATCATACGTTGGATAATTCAACGTAGCTCCGTTAAGCTTTTCACTAAAGTATGCAATAGGCCGTCCATCTTGCATCAAAGCAGCGCCAATGCCGATACCTGAAGCATCACACTCTATCTCGAATGTTTTGTTAAAATCAGGTAAAGACAACAATGGTGCATTAGTTAGACATTCCTTAAGCTTATTAAAAGAATTTTCTTGTTCATCAGTCCACACAAAAGGAGAATTTTTTTTAATTATACCTGTCAAGGGGGCAGCTACAGAACTAAAATTAGGCACAAACCTTCGATAGAAGCTTGCCAACCCGTGAAAACTCCTCACTTGGCTGATGTTCGTTGGACGCGGCCACTCGTTGATCGCCTTGACCTTTTCTTGGTCAACTTCTAATCCACGAGCACTTACCACAAGCCTAGAAAAACAACTTCATTAGTGCAAAAAGAACATTTCTTTAAATTGGCATAAAGTACCTCTTTTCGTAAGACTTCAAGCACGGCACGTAGATGTTGAATATGATCTTCCAAGCTCTTGCTATAGACTAAAATATCATCAAAATACACAACACAGAATTTTCCAATGAACGAACGTAAAACATAATTCATGAGACGCATGAAAGTACTCGGAGCATTGGTAAGTCCGAATGGCATTACCAACCATTCATACAAACCATATTTAGTTTTGAACGCAGTTTTCCATTCGTCTCCCTCCCGCATTCTAATTTGATGATACCCACTTTTTAAATCGATCTTCGAAAACAATTGGGCTCCACTAAGTTCATCAAGCATGTCGTCGAGGCGAGGAATAGGATGGCGATATTTTATTGTGATTTTGTTGATAGCGCGGCAGTCAACGCACATTCGCCAGGATCCATCCTTTTTAGGAACCAACAATACCGGAACCGCACACGGACTTAAGCTTTCACGGATGTAGCCCTTCTCCATTAATTCGGCTACTTGCTTTTCTAATTCCTTCGTTTCCTCAAGATTACTTCTATATGCTGGCCTATTTGGAATTGCAGCACCGGGCACAAAATCGATTTGGTGCTCGATTCCTCAAATGGGAGGTAGGCCATTTGGCACTTCTTCAGGAAAAACATCCCTGAATTCCTGCAACAAAGAAACGATAGGAGTAGGCAAAGTATTGTCAAGTTCGTTAGTTTCCAATAAACACTCTTTATACATAAGTACAAAGATAGGTTGCCTTGCCAACATCAATTTTCGAATCTCTCTTTTTCTAGCAAAAACACTTATTTTTTTATTTTCACACTCTTGCTCTTTTTCTTTTGTCACTCTTGTTTTTATCTCACTCTCCTCATTCTTTTCTTTCTTTTTCTTTTCACTCTTTCTGTTTTTCTCTTTTTCTTTTTCTCGATCAATAGATTGCTTCATCTTGAGTTGGTCTTCATGCACTTGCTTCGGTGTGAGAGGAGCTAATGTAACATTCCTTCCAAGGTGCTTAAATGAATATCGGTTTGTATAGCCGTCGTGGACTACTCGCCGGTCAAATTGCAAAGGACGCCCCAATAGCAAATGTCCCGCGTGCATTGGTACGACATCACAAACCACCTCATCTTGGTACTTGCCTATGGAAAACGCCACCCTTGCTTGCTTCGTCACCTTGAGTTCGCCTCCGTCATTTAGCCATTGTAACTTGTAAGGAGGTGGATGCTTTGTGGTGGCTAAACCAAGTTTTTCAACCAGCAAAGAACTTGCGACATTGGTGCAACTACCTCCGTCAATAATTAAACTACACACCTTACCTTGAACATGGCAACGAGTGTGAAAGATGTTGTCTCATTGTTGTTCTTCCTCGGCTACTTGGATATTCAAGCTCCTTTTGACAACAAGTAATTCTCCTTCAACGGGTAGCTCGAGCTCTTCACCTTCCTCCATGGGAATTTCAGGCTCCTCCTCTTGTTCATCTTCGGACTCAATCTCGCCATTTGAACGAACCACCATCACTCGTCGATTAGGACATTGACTTGCAATGTGGCCTCTTCCTTGACACTTGAAACACTTGATATCGCGAGAACGATTCGAGACAGCCTCGTTTTTATTTTTGCTAGCATCGGCACTTACTTGATTGGGTTTGGCAGCAACGAAAGGCTCCTTAGGCCGATTGGGAGCTTTGCTAGTCCCTTGAGTCCACTTGTTGGTAGAAGCCGTTGGATATGTCCGCATGGGTCCTTTCTGTTTCAATTGTTTTTCAACTTTTATTGCCATATGCACCATGTCCATAACTTCTACATAGTGTTGAAGCTCGACGATATTGGCAATATCCCGATTTAGGCCGGCTAAAAATCTCGCCTTTGTTGCTTCACGATCCTCCTCCACGTCGGCTCTTATCATAGCGATTTCCATGTCTTTATAGTAGTCCTCGACAGTTCAGTTGCCTTGTGTGAGATTTTGCAATCGTTGGTACAACTCCCGATGGTAATAGGAGGGAACAAAACGCTTGCGCATAACGGCCTTCATTTTGGCCCACGTAGAGATAGGCCTCTCCCCATTCCTCCTTCGGCTAGTCACCAATTGATCCCACCACACGATCGCATAATTCGAGAATTCAATGGCAGCGAGCTTTACCTTTTTATTTTCCGAATAGTTATGGCACTCAAAGACGAGTTCCATTTTCTTTTCCCACTCCAAGTAAGATTCGGGATCATTCTTCCCTTGAAACGACGGATAGACATCTTAATATTTTTGAGATTGTCATCCGAACGGTCTCGATTTCTTGGGACTCGATTTCGTTGGAACCGTTGAGGGTTTCCTTGTTCAGATAAGTGATCACCTTCAGATTCTTCTTCATCATGGTTTTCAATTGGTTGCTCTCGTCCTCGCCTTGCATCTTCCGGAGTCACTTCGCGTTGCCTTCGAGTTTCGACTCGATATAGGCGGTCTTTGATTGGTTCAAGCTTGCGATCAAACATTCGTTCCATTTCTTGCATAATGGCTTGCAAAGTGAGATCCGGCACTCCCCTTCCAACGTTTCTTATTGGACGAAATCCACCTCCCTCGTTTGGATTCCTTTCCGGGCTCCGTGACATTTTTTTAAAAAAAAAAGTTCTTTAAAGAATCACAACAAGAACTCACCAATCACTCACAAGAATAAACACTCACTTTGGCTTTTCTACTCTTTAATAGTCTCACTAATCTCTCTTGCCTTTTACCACTCAATTTTCACTTCCCAAAATTCTCCGCAAACTAAGTTTGACAAATCAAAATCATTTGGGGTCGGCTTACAAAATAGATGAGGCTTGGTAGGGTAATATTTTAGGATCGAGTAGGCTAACAATCAAAGAAAATAGAAGGAAATTAGTGTGGCTGTATAGATGTGGTCCTTCGGGCAGCAAGCAATGCTTTTACAAGCTCAAAATGAATTTTAATCACTTCTCTTTTTTCTTTTTTTTCTTTTTTTTAATTCTGAATTTTTTTTAATACCGAATACACAAAGAAAAAGAAAAAAATAAATAAATTGAATACAAACTTTTTTTTTACAATCTCGTAATACCGAAGATGACGATTCTTACTCCAATTCAGCTAGCTCTGATACCAACTTGATACGCCCTCACCTCGAGATCGAATTGAGTCGTAAAGATCGCCCGATCGTGAATTAGGAGTAAATTGAGGCTTTACAAAATAGGCTAGAAGAAAGAGGTCTATTTAGGCTCAAAAAGGTTTTGTTGGTTTAGGAAATGAATTAGAAAACAATGGAAGCAATTTGGCTAAGGATTCGAAAGCCGAACTAACACAATAGGAATGTGTTAACCCGTAACTTAGGAGAATGCTTAGGTTGGTAAGGATGGATGGTTTGTTAAATGGAAAGAAACTTCGACCCACTATCAATGGTGATAGGAACCTTAGTATGAATCGAACGCCACACTTTTGGGATTAAAGTGATAAGTTCGGGAAGAAACAAAAATAAGTTTGACGCCACAAAGATGTTTGATAAGTCTCACAAGTTTTTGGAGAATAACGAGAGTTGAAAACAACCTCACAATTTAGCAAAGCTATCAAATTGTTCATTAACCTCCAAAATGTGAATTACATGACCTATTTATAGCTTGACTAAGGCAGCCAAATAGCCTATCTAATCAGATCCTTATGCCTTAAGTTTCTTGAGGAAACTTCCTAGAAATTTCCTAGTTACATTCATGTGATGAAATTCTGAAAATTAACCTTCTAGAAAAAGATGATTCGGCTGGCCCCTTTAATGGAGAAAATTCACATTCGGTTAATGTTTTAAAAGAGCTTAATTGCTGCTATGGAGAAGAGAAATGGACAGCTTCAAAAATTATGCTTCTTTGGCCGAATATGAATAGCCTCCACATGAATTGGCTGCTGGAATTTATGAGGCACTCTTTGGCCATTACTCTCCACGAAATTGGCCCTTGGAGAAGCTCAAAAACAGCAGCTAGAAGTCCATTGAGCTGCACGAAAAGTCAGCTGGAAACACAAGGCAGCTGCACTTTAAATGCCGTCCATGCATGTGCCCAAATACATGCCCCTTCTTTATGAGCTTTCTTTGCCATTAAGCTAGCTGAAAAAAACATCAAATAAATGTGATTAGGACAAGTTTAATACTCATGAAATCAGCAGCTGGACATATTAAAATTCTGCACATTAATTCGGCTAAGACAAATTAATTAGCAGCCACTAATAAATTTGTCTTAGTCAAGACACATTAAAACTTGTAATTAAACTAAACACATTTAATTTATGACTTAATATGGACATATTAAAGGCATGTACTAATATAAAACATATTTAATAAGCTGAATTAAAAATGTCCAGATTAAGACACATTTATTTAATTAAATGATTTGAGCTGATTCTAAACTAACACAACTAATTAAATTTATTAAAAATGAATTTAATCAGCTCCTTGAACTAATTAAGTGCCGAATTGAGATAAATTGAGCTGACACAAGCTAAAATCAGCTTGTAGGAAATTGCGAATCAAGCTAGTTGAGCTGGGCGTTTTATGGGCAATCAATCCATCACTCCACAATCGAGCAATATAGCTTGCTACAGCATCTTGGAACTTCTTGGCACGTGCTCGAGTAATTGGCCCCAAAGGCAACTCCATGGATTCGGCACCTATCTTCATGGGCGAGCTCATATCAATGTCATCGAGAGTGGCCTAAGCTTGAGGGGCCGAAGTGCAAAATGAAGCCTAATCTCAACTCGTTGAGCTCAATTCAGCTCATTTCCAGCTCATTGAGCTCATTTGCTTGTTTGAGCTTACTTTGCATTTTATAATTTTAGTTGCTGGAATAAAATAAATGCAAATTAGTTTATTCAGCTTAAATAATTAAATTGCATTTTAATTCTGGACTTTTTAATTAGAAGTGTTTAAATTGTGTCTAAAGTTGAGACAAATTAATTTCATATTCTAATTAATTTGTCTTAGCTGTTGTTGAATTAAATTTGTGTCTAAGTTATTATTTGTTTTAATGTGTCTTAGATTAGGCAAATTAATTACATGTTTTTAATATGTCTTAGTTAGCACATGACATGAATTTATTCAGCTTATTACATCATTTTAATGTGTCTTAGTCCAGCTGAATTAATGAGCAGATTTAATGTGTCTTGTTGCTGTCAATTTAAATGTGTCCTAATATGAATTAAATTTATGAATTAAATTGCTTTCAGGTACATGCATGAATTGGCTATGAAGAGAGTTGATGATTCCTTTTCTTCATGTGACTATTCGTGAAGCTCAATGAACCATGAGCTGAATTAAAAATCCAGCAATAGGTTTTAGCTTCTCCAAGTGGCTGTTCGTGAAGAGCAATGGACAAAGAGTTGTTCACACAAGGCCATTCATCTCACAAAAACGTTTTCTCACCATAAGAGCTATTCATTTTCGTTCATCCACACTTGGAGGCTGTTGGACATCAAGTGTTCACACACTTGGGCTGTTCGTGTGCTTAAACTACCACTAATTTGGCTGATGCTTATTTAGCTACCCAAGGAGGAATTAAAGGCTGCTCATAATGTTTTCAGCTAATCAAACATTGAACAAAATCATTTCAGCTCATTAGTGCAATTATTAGCTGAATTGGAAGACTAAACAACCTGCCCATTGATGTCACCTATGCATAGAAGTTTCCAAATGACTTTTTGGTTATTTCAACAGCCATTTGAGTTCAATTAAGTGTAATTAAGCTGATTGCTTTGAGTTCATTCGGCTGGAACATATTCAGCTTATAAATTGTTGTTTTTGTAATCATTTGAAGGTTACTAATTTTGAGACTTTGATCAATTATGAACTTTTGTTCAATTGGTGAGTATTTCAACTCCCTTTGTTCTCTCTTGACTCCATTGACTTATCAAGGCATTCTTGTGGCGTCAATCCTGTCAACTTCGAACTTATCACTTTACTAAAGTGTGGCGTTCAATCCTATATCGTTGGTTCTTATCTCTCATAGATATTGGGTCACGATTAACAATTTTCATCATTTCAAGCTAACGTAAGATTTGGGTCGATATTGCATATAATATCGGTTCTTTCTTCAGCCTTGAAATCGAACCTACCCTATCCATCCTTTAATCACTTAAATATTTTCTTGTTTCCAGCCAATTTGTTCTTTTCAACCCGACTTGAAAACCTCAACTCATACTCCTTAATTTTAACGATCGGGCACATCAATGACTTGACTCTCATCACCGAGGCCGGGGTCGCATCATTTGGTATCAGAGCTAGCAAAAATTGAGGAGTACAGACGTTCGTGAAGTTGTCGGAGTAAGTGATTAAAAAATAAAAAAAATAAAAAAAAAATAAAAAAAAGTAAAAAAAAATTCGTGGATTGAAGTTCTCTATTTGTATTTGGCATTTTGGTGACTTAAAAAATTCGAATTGAAAAAAAAATGGTCAGTTCTTGCCAATTGAATTTTAAAGTTCTGTGAAGCGACAAAAGTTTGTACCATCCTTGTAGTTTCGACCCACAAACTCTTTTCTACTATCATTCACTACTTAACCATTCGGCTACACTTTAAACCACTCCAAAATTGTTTTCTAGCCTACCTTTTGTCCCAACATCTACTCCCACCCTTACATTAAGTATTGAAGCCGACTCCACCCAGATTGCTGATTCGTCTAAGGAAGTCCATTGAGAACTTAGAGACGCGAACTAGAGTGGTAAAAGGTAAAAGCGATTGGTGAGACCATTTGAGAGAAGAAAAGCCAAAGCGAGTGTAAACCCGAGTGGAGTGAAATTTTCTTTCCGAGTGACTATCGAGATTTTGTGGTGAGGTATCTAATTCTCTGATATTATTCTTTTAACATTTCTTCTTTCAGTTAATAATCATGTCTCAAGAAGAATTCTCCGTTGATGAATTTCAATATTTGGTAAACGAGATGGGCCGAATGTTGGAGGAAAAACTAAGTGATGTGATCTCAATCGCATCATGTTGTGGCACCACTCGTTGCTATCATGATTGGCCTAAAACACGAGGGCCCCAAGTGCAAGATGAAGCTCAATCTCAGCTCAACAAGCTCAATCTTAGTTTTTCCCAGCTCGATTTAGCTCACATGAGCTTAATTTAGCTCGTTTGAGCTCAATTTAGCTTACTTTAGCTCGTTTGAGCTTGGCTTAAGTTTATTTCAACTCATTTATTTTAATGTCTGAATAAATTAAGTAATTTATTAATTTAGCTTAAATTACTACAGCTCATAATTATGTTTTGACTTATTACATGTTTTAAATGTGTCTTGGCCGAATTTAATATGTCTTGTTAAGACTTTATTAAATTTGTCTAATTTAATTTATGTTTAATTAGTGTGTCTAAATTATATTAATGTTTGTTCAGCTGAATTTTATGTGATTTAATTTTGGTTCATGTGTTTTTGTAGGTGAGTTGAATTTGGAGAGTAATTAAACAAGGTTCATGCATGATAGGTTCAATGTATGGGACGGTGCATGTAAGGCCTCTTTCAATGAATGGTGGCTGATCCATTTGGCTCCCCAATGCACCTATTTGGCCAAAAGGTGTCCAGCAACTTAAAGCACAAGCTTGGCCGATCGTATTCCCAAGGCAGCATCTAAGCCATTCACACCTCAATTTGACCAATCAGCTCCTATACATGTATGGGTGGATTCATGAACGTCCAAAGGGAGGGAATATTACCTTAATTCATCACATTGAATGTATAATGTGCATGTACAAAGGGGAGAACGAATTTACAAGGTACATGCTTCCATTCATGAACCAGCCCATCATTAAAGTTTTAATTAAGAGAGATGCATGACCCATGCACCTAGCATTCGTCCAAGAGGGGTTGGATATGAATTGAAGATGCACATTCATGGAACAAGGAAGCTTTCTTATTGGTTAAGCATGCATGAACGGGTTTTGGGAAGAAACATGATTATTCAACCATGCATGAACTTACACTATCCATGAACAGAGATTTAATGCTTGAAGTGTGAACATTTTTAATTGTTGTGTGAACACATTAGTAGCTGAATTTTAATAGGCATTAGAGAGCCTATAAATAGTTTATTTTGTTTATTGTAAAAGGTTACAGAATTTGATTATTGAAAACTTGATTGTGAGGTTTCCTCCTATCCTATTTCGTACGAGTCTCGTTCTGACTTATCTAGCTCGCTAGTGGCGTCAACCCGACTTCTTGAACTTATCACCATCCTAGTGTGGCGTTCATCCACCTTTTTATACCTTTGGTTCCTACCTCTCTATAGGTAACGGGTCAAGGTCCATCTTCGACAATCCATTAAACCCACCTTAAGCAATATAAGTCCCGGGGCAATACTTCATATAGTATTGAATCGTTCTTCGCTTGAGTTCTATTTTTCCATTCCATTTTAACTATTAAATTATAAACAATATTTCTTTATTTCACCGAGCCTATCAAACATCTATCCAAACCATCTTTTGAACCCATTTTCTCAACTTCCGCTATAAAAAATCATCTAACTCCATCTATCTACAAAATCGAACAAACTTCTCGTCGACGATCGGGCAATCAAGTGAATCGACTCAATCAACCGAGCTGGATCACATCATTTGGTATCAGAGCTACTAAAACGAGGAGTGCCGACACTCGTATCAAGCTCGGAGTAGGTTAATAACGAAAAAAAAAGTCAAAAAAAATTTGAGTTGGAATTTAATTTTTTTTCTCTTCCTTGTATTTTGTTTACTATTGTATTGGATTTAAAAAAAAAGAGAAGAAACTCAAAAAAATATTCAAAAAATCGAAAAAAAAAAGTGACAAAAAAATCGAGTTAAAAAAGAAGAAAAAAAGTGAAAAGTCTTGCGAGTTTTTATCATTATCACTTATTACTCCGATCATCAAGTTTCCCTTCCTACCATTATTTACCCATCCCAACGCCACACTTTAAACCAATTTTCTTCTTTATTCAGCCTACCCTACACCCGACATTATTCCTTGTAACCCATTTTGAAACCGACCCTCAAGCAGCAAATTAAGTCTATCGAGACGAATTACGAATTTGTGAGACGAGGTCGAGTGGTAAAAGGCAAGAGAGCATGAGTTCATTCGAAGAAAAAGCCTAAAAGAGAGTTCAAACACGAGTGAGTGAATTTTTCTTTTTGAGCGAACTTGAGAGATTTGTGGTGAGAATTATTTTTCTTTCTAATTTAACTTTTGTTTTCTAATATTTTGTTGAAGCATGTCTGAAGAATTTTTTGAATTTGAATTCCAAATGTGGAGACAAGAAATGCAAAGGATAATGCGATCTGAATTTCGACAATTCGACAAAGATAAAGAAGATTTGACACCTACTATCATTGACATCAAGATTAGTGCAATCCTTCAAAGATTGGAAAATGAACCACAATGTGAAGATATGTTTCACACGCGTTGCCGTGTCCACGATAAAGTTTTTTGCCTCATTATTGATGGTGGAAGTAGGTCAAACATGGCTAGTATTCGAACGGTAAAAAAACTTGGCTTGGCCACTACCAAGCATCCACGACCCTATCAACTGCAAGGACTTGGTGTTGAAGGCAAATTTGAAGTTACTCAACAAGTGCGTGTTGCATTTTCCATTGGAAGATACCAAGACGAAGTCCTTTGTGATGTTGTGCCTATTCAAGTCTGCCATTTGTTGCTAGGAGAACCATGGCAATCGGATCGCAAGGTCATTCACGATGAACGTACCAATAGGCATTCCTTCAAGCATCAAGGAAGGAAAATCACTTTAGCGCCGCTCACACCGGAACAAGTGCAAGAAGACCAATTCAAAATGAAGCAATCCATTGAGCGAGAAAAGGAGAAAGAGATTGAAAAAGAAATTGAAAGAAAACAAAAAGAAAAAGAAATTGCAAAAGAAAAAGAAATCAAAAAAGTGAGAGAAAAAGAAAATGAAGAAAAGAAAATTGAAAAAGAAAAAGCGAAAAAAGAATTTGAAAGAGAGCTTGAAAAGAAATCAAGTGAAAAAGAAAGAGAGTCTGTAAAAGAAACGAGTGAAGTGAGTAATCACGAAAAAGAGAGGAATTTTTTTGCTAACCCCCTTTCGAAATTACCTTGTAATTTTTCTTTGTTTCAGGTTTGCAAGATTCCATCCACGGATTGGTTCCAACTTCATTACCTTTCTACCGAGAGACGTTTTCAATTGATTGAAAGAGGTAAGTTGGAAGATAAAAATGATTGTCACATTTCCAATGGTAAGCAAGGTAAGGGTTCCTTGTTGAGCGAGTTTCAACTCATTTACTCACATGTTTATGACAAGATTGCTGAAAATTGTTTTTGCGAAAGGGTTTTCCCCATTGAATTGGTTAATTTTCGTTCATCTATTATTTATGATTTTGTTTCAACTAGTGCTTTGAAAAGTTTTTTCTATGATAAGTTTGTTGCTGGCAATTTTATTGAAGGCGTTCGATTAGATCAGCATGAACAAAGTGTGATAGTGTGCGATAAAGATTATTCACATACAAAGTTCGATTTGTTTGATTATCATATTCTGAATGATGGTGATTACACCTTCCATAGTGGTAAGAAGTGTTTTCCTATTGATGAGTATGGTATTGGCAAGAATTTTACTGAAGTACGAATAAATCCGCACAAACAAATTTTGAACTCTTGTGATAAAAAGTTGGCATGTGAAACGCCTAGTCTACTTGTGTGTGGTGATAATTTGAATTTTCTATTTTTTTGCGTAAATTCCCCATGTTTGAACAAGTCTATTCGAATGAGATTTACGATGTATGAATGTTTGAACATATGCATGCTCAAATTCTTTTTGTTCCACTTGTGTGAATTGTTGGTAATTAAGAAATTCACACTGCATTTTGGAACGAGTGAACAATATCGTGTGTTCAACCCTGGAGTTCGCTATTCTGGTTCATCTTTGAGAGAAGGCAAGCATTGTAAATTTTGTTTGAATGACCAGTAAACAATCGTTGCTTGTATGATGCTTTGTCACTAAGTTTGAAAACGAGACGTGTGAATCTTGTTGGCTTGTTAAGACAAAATCAAATTTTTAATTGTAGAGAATGTTGTTTATTTTTGTTTAACAGAATCAAGACATATGAATGTTTAAAGGCATGCTTGTTTAATTTTCTTTTGATCCGAATATGTGATAAGACGATGGCATGTAAAATGGTTAGTGCATTTGAATTTGAAGATGGTGACTCAAATCTGCCTTGCTATATAAATTCTGCATGTTTAAGATTGATCGAGTGGAACTTAGATTACATGATCATTTGGAGGACTCCTTGATAAATTTTGATTATAAATTTGATTTGATTCTGATGCATCCTTTATTACCAAGTATGGAAAACCATTGTGAACAGGTAAGATCCACTTCTACATTTGATCCCGGCATTGGATTATGCATTCTAATTTTGAATAAGATTCTGAAAAGATCGTTTGAGTTTATAAATTTTAGTGTCACTAATTCGTTCCATTTCTATGTAGGTGACACTTTGGAATGGTTTCCTCCTAAAGAGGGAGGGCATGGAACTAAATCATTTTCTTTTCAAACCATTTGTGGTTCCTGGAGTTTTAAAAACAATACTTTTCGAATCATGAACAAAAGGGCTTGTGATCTCGAAAAATTTTTCGCGAGCAAGTAGCCCGATTTGAGGACAAATCGTCTTCAAGAGGGAGGGTATGATGTGATCTCAATCACATCATGTTGTGGCACCACTCGTTGCTATCATGATTGGCCTAAAACACGAGGGCCCCAAGTGCAAGATGAAGCTCAATCTCAGCTCAACAAGCTCAATCTTAGTTTTTCCCAGCTTGATTTAGCTCACATGAGCTTAATTTAGCTTGTTTGAGCTCAATTTAGCTTACTTTAGCTCGTTTGAGCTTGGCTTAAGTTTATTTCAACTAATTTATTTTAATGTCTGAATAAATTAAGTAATTTATTAATTTAGCTTAAATTACTACAGCTCATAATTATGTTTTGACTTATTACATGTTTTAAATGTGTCTTGGCCGAATTTAATATGTCTTGTTAAGACTTTATTAAATTTGTCTAATTTAATTTATGTTTAATTAGTGTGTCTAAATTATATTAATGTTTGTTCAGCTGAATTTTATGTGATTTAATTTTGGTTCATGTGTTTTTGTAGGTGAGTTGAATTTGGAGAGTAATTAAACAAGGTTCATGCATGATAGGTTCAATGTATGGGACGGTGCATGTAAGGCCTCTTTCAATGAATGGTGGCTGATCCATTTGGCTCCCCAATGCACCTATTTGGCCAAAAGGTGTCCAGCAACTTAAAGCACAAGCTTGGCCGATCGTATTCCCAAGGCAGCATCTAAGCCATTCACACCTCAATTTGACCAATCAGCTCCTATACATGTATGGGTGGATTCATGAACGTCCAAAGGGAGGGAATATTACCTTAATTCATCACATTGAATGTATAATGTGCATGTACAAAGGGGAGAACGAATTTACAAGGTACATGCTTCCATTCATGAACCAGCCCATCATTAAAGTTTTAATTAAGAGAGATGCATGACCCATGCACCTAGCATTCGTCCAAGAGGGGTTGGATATGAATTGAAGATGCACATTCATGGAACAAGGAAGCTTTCTTATTGGTTAAGCATGCATGAACGGGTTTTGGGAAGAAACATGATTATTCAACCATGCATGAACTTACACTATCCATGAACAGAGATTT
Source organism: Gossypium hirsutum (assembly GCF_007990345.1). Classification (NCBI taxonomy): domain Eukaryota; kingdom Viridiplantae; phylum Streptophyta; class Magnoliopsida; order Malvales; family Malvaceae; genus Gossypium; species Gossypium hirsutum. Next base: position 30,935,395 of record NC_053449.1, read on the forward strand.
AATGCTTGAAGTGTGAACATTTTTAATTGTTGTGTGAACACATTAGTAGCTGAATTTTAATAGGCATTAGAGAGCCTATAAATAGTTTATTTTGTTTATTGTAAAAGGTTACAGAATTTGATTATTGAAAACTTGATTGTGAGGTTTCCTCCTATCCTATTTCGTACGAGTCTCGTTCTGACTTATCTAGCTCGCTAGTGGCGTCAACCCGACTTCTTGAACTTATCACCATCCTAGTGTGGCGTTCATCCACCTTTTTATACCTTTGGTTCCTACCTCTCTATAGGTAACGGGTCAAGGTCCATCTTCGACAATCCATTAAACCCACCTTAAGCAATATAAGTCCTGGGGCAATACTTCATATAGTATTGAATCGTTCTTCGCTTGAGTTCTATTTTTCCATTCCATTTTAACTATTAAATTATAAACAATATTTCTTTATTTCACCGAGCCTATCAAACATCTATCCAAACCATCTTTTGAACCCATTTTCTCAACTTCCGCTATAAAAAATCATCTAACTCCATCTATCTACAAAATCGAACAAACTTCTCGTCGACGATCGGGCAATCAAGTGAATCGACTCAATCAACCGAGCCGGATCACATCACTAAGTCCATTAAAAAGACGTTTAGATCGAGTGGAGGCAAAGGCCCGACGGAAACAAAATCCACCAAGTCAAGAAACAGAGTCGAGATCATCACGGCAATACGTGTCCCAAGACTACTCGCTAAGAGATTCTTATCGGGATTCCTATTCGTCAAGGAATACAAGACGTGACAACCTTGAGCATGTGACTTTTCGATATGACGAACGAGAAAGGACGAGTTATTCCTCGTACGCTTTGAAGAAGGCCTTACCAAAAGATTGTACTCGAAGAAATGGACAAAAAGCCTATGAAAATATTTTCTCTTTCTTTGAGTCAAATGGTTATCTTTTTGATTCTTTTGTGTCATCCGCACATTGTAATGGATTCGAAAAAGAAAGTGAAGAAGAAAAAGAAAACAAAAAAGAAAATGAAAAAGTGAGAGAAAAAGAAAATGAAGAAAAGAAAATTGAAAAAGAAAAATATGAAAATGAGATTTCAAAAACACAACAGAGTGAAAAGCAAAATGAGATTGAAAAAGAAAGAGAGTTTGAAAAGAAAACGAGTGAAGAAGAAGAGAGTGCTCAAACACAAGGGAGGGATATTTTTGTTAACCCCCATTTGAAATTGCCTTGTGATTTTTCTTCATTTCAGGTTTGCAAGTTTCCACCGATAGACAGGTTCCAGCTTCATTACCTTTCTACTGAGAGACGTTTTCAATTGATTGAACAAGGTAAAATTGATCCTCGTCTTCCCGCCTCTAATGGTAAGCAAGGTGAAGTTTCTCTATTCTCTAAACAACTTCATTCAACGCGTATTGATGACTTTTCTCATGACTTGAATTTTGAAAAGGTACTGTATGTTATAGTCGATAATTGCCATTCTTTGATTGATGACTATAAATTTGCTCTGAATGATGACAAGAAAACTCTCATTTTCGAAAAACATAATATTGATGAATTTGTTGATGAATCAATAGGCAATCGTCCACTGCAAGGTTTAAATTTTGCACGAACATGAATCAAATAGAATTTCTCTTTTACTTGACTGTACTGAAAATGTGTGTTCATTGAATTGTCGTGAAAAATTAATTTGCTTGAACAATGATGTGTGGATAAGATCTGAGACATATGAATGTTTGACAACATGTATGTCTACTTCACCTTTGATACGATTATGCGAAATAATGATGACATGTAACATGATTAATTCCTTTGATCATAATGTTGGCATATCAGAACGGTTTGATAATTTGAGGTATACAAGTTTTGATCGAATAGGACTAAGGGGTCATAATCGATTGAATAAATTTTCCATGTCTTATGGATGCAACTTGAGCTTGAATCCTTTGTCCTTCCTACTGCCGAATATGGGGAGTCAATTTGAAAAGATAAGGCCCTTTTATACTTTTGAACTCGGTAATGGTTTATTTACTCAAGTTTGGAATGCGAATTCAGAAAGCCTTTGTAAGTTTACAATTCATCGTGTCCTTAATCATTTTCTTTATCGTGAAGATGACACATTTAAACGTCATATCCCTATAGAGGGAGGGCCTGCAAATAACCTGACTTGTGTTCAAGTTATGTGTGCATTTCAGGATCTTGGGAGCAACATTGCCAGTACCGTCACCAAGGGGGTTGTGACGGTGAAAAATTTTTCTCGAGCAAGTGGCCCGATTTGAGGACAAATCGTCTTCAAGAGGCAGGGGGTGACACTTTTTAGTGTTGAATCGTTTCTGGTGTTTAAGCTCATTTATCCATTCCACTATCCTAGATTTTACCCAACTATAATATCTTTTTACTAAACCGAGCCTTCATTTATCAACTTCCATTTTTCTTATTTTTATCCTTAAATCGAGCCTACTACCCTTATAAATTTACCATCACCTTAGCCAACCTTTTAAAACCATTTGAAAGCTTCCGCATCTTTAGCCTTATTTCATCCTATTTTCGATAACTCAACTATTCCTCGTCGACGATCGGGCAATTACGTGAAACGACTCAATTAATCCGGGCCAGATCACATCATTTGGTATCAGAGCTACTAAAACGAGGAATGCCGACATTCGTATCAAGCTTGGAGTAGGTTCGTAATGTAAAAAAAAAGTCAAAAAAATCAAAAAAAATTTGAGTTGGAATTTAATTTTTTTTCTCTTCCTTGTATTTTGTTTACTATTGTATTGGATTTAAAAAAAGAGAAGAAATTCAAAAAAAAATTCAAAAAAATTGAAAAAAAAGGAAAAAAAGAAGTGACAAAAAAATCGAGTTAAAAAAAAGAAGAAAAAAAAGTGAAAAGTCTTGCGAGTTATTATCATTATCACTTATTACTCCGATCATCAAGTTTCCCTTCCTACCATTATTTACCCATCCCAACGCCACACTTTAAACCAATTTTCTTCTTTATTCAGCCTACCCTACACCCGACATTATCCCTTGTAACCCATTTTGAAACCGACCCTCAAGCAGCAAATTAAGTCTATCGAGATGAATTACGAATTTGTGAGACGAGGTCGAGTGGTAAAAGGCAAGAGAGCGTGAGTTCATTCGAAAAAAAAGCCTAAAAGAGAGTTCAAACACGAGTGAGTAAATTTTTCTTTTTGAGCGAACTTGAGAGATTTGTGGTGAGAATTATTTTTCTTTCTAATTTAACTTTTGTTTTCTAATATTTTGTTGAAGCATGTCTGAAGAATTTTTTGAATTTGAATTCCAAATGTGGAGACAAGAAATGCAAAGGTAATGCGATCTGAGTTTTGACAATTCGACAAAGATAAAGAAGATTTGACATCTACTATCGTTGACATCAAGATTAGTGCAATCCTTCAAAGATTGGAAAATGAACCACAATGTGAAGATATGTTTCACACGCGTTGCCGTGTCCACGGTAAAGTTTGTTGCCTCATTATTGATGGTGGAAGTAGGTCAAACATGGCTAGTATTCGAACGGTAAAAAAACTTGGCTTGGCCACTACCAAGCATCCACGACCCTATCAACTGCAAGGACTTGGTGTTGAAGGCAAATTTGAAGTTACTCAACAAGTGCGTGTTGCATTTTCCATCGGAAGATACCAAGACGAAGTCCTTTGTGATGTTGTGCCTATTCAAGTCTGCCATTTGTTGCTAGGAGAACCATGGCAATCGGATCGCAAGGTCATTCACGATGAACGTACCAATAGGTATTCCTTCAAGCATCAAGGAAGGAAAATCACTTTAGCGCCGCTCACACCGGAACAAGTGCAAGAAGACCAATTCAAAATGAAGCAATCCATTGAGCGAGAAAAGGAGAAAGAGATTGAAAAAGAAATTGAAAGAAAACAAAAAGAAAACGAAAAAGAAAAAGAAATTGCAAAAGAAAAGAAATCAAAAAAGTGAGACAAAAAGAAAATGAAGAAAAGAAAATTGAAAAAGAAAAAGCGAAAAAAGAATTTGAAAAAGAGTTTGAAAAAGAGAAGAGTGAAAAAGGAGAAAGTAATCAAGCAAAAGTGAGGAATGTTCTAACTAACCCATTTGCAAGTTTGCCGTGTAAATTTTCTTCTTTCCAGGTTTCCAAGGAATCAATTGACAAGTTTCGAATTCAATACCTTTCGAAAGAGAGAGGGTTCACCTTGGTTGAAAAAGGTAACATTCTCAATTATCGTAGTTCGCCTAAGCCAAAAGAGGAGCAAGGTATGAATGTTAAAAATTTTAAAGCACCTCTGCCTTATTCGATTGTTGATGGAAACCTTGTTGATGATTTGTCCTTTAAAAATGATCTGAATTTTGATGTGGTTACTTGCCATTCTTTGATTGATAATATCATATTTGCGTGGAATGATGGCAAGAAGAATAATGTTTTTGGAAATTGTGATGCTGATGAGTTTGTTATTGAAATAATAAATATTCGGCATTTGCAAGATAAGAAAACATATAAGCCTTTCCATCTGCTTGATTTGAGTAAAAATGTGCACTCATTGATCTTTTATGAGAAACTACTTTGTTTAAACAAGAATGTACGTATGAGATTTGAGATGCATGAATGCTTGAAAACATGCATGTCTTTGATTTGTTTGTTTGATACGAGGATGACATGTAAAATGGTTAGTGCACTTAAAATTGAAGATGGTGTCTCAAATCTGCCTTGTTGTATAAATTTTGCATGTTTGAAAAAGCCTTTGCTGTTTTTAACAAAGAATGACCAAAACCGTGTGTTTAAGCTCGGAGCAAGTTATCTTAAGTTGTTGATAAATAAAGGTGAGTACTCTAATTTTGTTTGGAATAAATATGTTGAATCTTCTCATCTTTTCCGAATCTTATCGCTATGTGTGAATAGATGTGTGAACCATTTGTGCTTGCTTGATGTTATGACTTTAAATTTGAAAACGAAGTTGTTGAACTATGACAAGTTGCAAACGCTAAATCGAAGCTTTAGCTCTACATCATTGTTCAAAGTTTTTAAGTCATGGATTTTTGTTGTCCAAAATTATAATTCCCGAATGCTTCTTGTTTTTTGGTATATCTCCAACGAAGAAATTCTTAACTCATTGCGGAAAGGTAAAATCAACTTTCACTTTTGATCCCGGCATTGGTTCATTTGTTTAATTTTTGCATAAGATCTTAAGAAGACCTTTTGAACTTATAAACCAAGGTGTCACTAATCTATTTAATTTTTGTCTAGGTGACACTTCGAAGTGGTTCCCTCCTAAAGAGGGAGGGTATAAACATAAATTGTGTCCTACTCAAGGCATGTCTGATTTGCAGGTTTTTGGGAGCAACTATGCCAATTCCATCGACAAAAGGGCTGGTGACGATGTAAAATTTTTTTCAAGAAAACGGCCCGATTTGGGGACAAATCGCTTTAAAGAGGGAGGGAATGATGTGAGCACGCCCGGGGCATCCTCGAGTGCAAACCAAGATCTAAACGAGCTGCCTAAAGGACCTATAACTCAAGCTTATGCTAAACATTTCCTAGAAGCTATTTTAGCTTCTAATGCAAAACCTTGGTTCGAAACAAGGGCCAAAGCTCACAAAATCAGCTTGAAGCAACTATCCAAAGGACCCGTGCATTGTTGGCAAGCTGATCCTAGCTCATTTCTAGCTCCTCGAGCACCGTCCAGCTCAACTCAGCTCATTTGAGCTTGTTTCAGCTCGTTTGAGCTCAACCGAGCTTACTTTCAGCTCCTTCTTTCTTTCTTTCAATAAACTAAGTCTTAATTTAGTTTATAATTAAGTTTGCTACAGCTCATGCCGAAACCCCTAGCTCAATTTCAACTCATTGAGTGTTTTGACTATTTTTTTGAGCTAGCTGAATTTATTATAAGTTGACTTATAATTATTGTGTTCAAATTTAGTTAGTGATATTAAGTTATTTAGTTATTATTTTAAATTATAATTATATGAATAGTTGTGTGTTATTTAATTATGTTATTTACTTTTGTAGGTTAGCCGAATTTGGAAGATACATTCATGGCATTTAATGCAAGGTCCATGGGAAAGTTAATTGAACGGGAGGATACATGCATGGACCGGTTCAATGTTTGGAGGACATACATTCATGTACATGGAAGGTTAATGCATATTGAAAGGTGCATCTCCCTTGGACGGCACACATGCATGAATGGGGGGTAATCAATGCAAGTGCATGTATGGCTAGGTTCAAGGCCCCTTCCAAGTTCCATGTACAATCGATGCATGTGGGAGGACCCTTGGAGTTTCCTAAGCACCTATTCGGCCAAGAGACACCCTTTGGGAGTTTCATGCATCCTATGGCCGAACCTAGACAATCCCATTAGCTTCCAAAGTTTGCTCATACATGAAGCTGCCCATTCATCTCCCATTCGGCCGAACATGGACAAGGACACCATTGGTCATTTTTCTGGAAGGTTCATGTCTTAATTTAGGTTCATTACTTAATCATTAAGTTCATGAATGGATTATTCGGTTAGCATAAGAAACTAGTATAAATAGTTTGTTGATTTCATTTGTAAAGGACTTTTGACTTTTGATCATTTGAATGAACTTTGTTCAAAGAGTGAGTTTTCTCCTCTCTAAATTCGTACGAGTTTCGATCTGACTTATCTGTGCTAGTGGTGTCTATCGTTCTCTTTTGAACTTATCACCTTGCTTTGGTGTGGCGTTCAACCCTTCTACAATTCCGTAATCCCACCTTGAACCGAATAGAAATCGGGGTGACACTTTTTAGTGTTGAATCGTTTCTGGTGTTTAAGCTCATTTATCCATTCCACCGACTATCCTAGATTTTACCCAACTATAATATCTTTTTACTAAACCGAGCCTTCATTTATCAACTTCCATTTTTCTTATTTTTATCCTTAAATCGAGCCTACTACCCTTATAAATTTACCATCACCTTAGCCAACCTTTTAAAACCATTTGAAAGCTTCCGCATCTTTAGCCTTATTTCATCCTATTTTTGATAACTCAACTATTCCTCGTCGACGATCAGGCAATTACGTGAAACGACTCAATTAATTCGGGTCGGATCACATCATACCCAAGGAGGAATTAAAGGCTGCTCATAATGTTTTCAGCTAATCAAACATTGAACAAAATCATTTCAGCTCATTAGTGCAATTATTAGCTGAATTGGAAGACTAAACAACCTGCCCATTGATGTCACCTATGCATAGAAGTTTCCAAATGACTTTTTGTTATTTCAACAGCCATTTGAGTTCAATTAAGTGTAATTAAGCTGATTGCTTTGAGTTCATTCGGTTGGAACATATTCAGCTTATAAATTGTTGTTTTTGTAATCATTTGAAGGTTACTAATTTTGAGACTTTGATCAATTATGAACTTTTGTTCAATTGGTGAGTATTTCAACTCCCTTTGTTCTCTCTTGACTCCATTGACTTATCAAGACATTCTTGTGGCGTCAATCCTGTCAACTTCGAACTTATCACTTTACTAAAGTGTGGCGTTCAATCCTATATCGTTGGTTCTTATCTCTCATAGATATTGGGTCACGATTAACAATTTTTCATCATTTCAAGCTAACGTAAGATTTGGGTCGATATTGCATATAATATCGGTTCTTTCTTCAGCCTTGAAATCGAACCTACCCTATCCATCCTTTAATCACTTAAATATTTTCTTGTTTCCAGCCAATTTGTTCTTTTCAACCCGACTTGAAAACCTCAACTCATACTCCTTAATCTTAACGATCGGGCACATCAATGACTCGACTCTCATCACCGAGGCCGGGGTCGCATCACTTGGTAACCTTTAGTTCACCGCCATCATTGAGCCATTGATGTTTTTATGGGCTCAGATTCTTGGTGGTTGGTACGCCTAATTTCTCCACCATTAAAGTGCTTGCCACGTTCGTGCTACTGTCACCATCAATGATGACACTACATATTTTTCCTTGAACTTGGCAACGCGTGTGGAAAATGTTTTCCCGTTGTTGTTCATCTTTCACGGTTTGGATGCTAAGGCTTCTCTTGACAACAAGAATCTCTCCTTTGGGGACTTGTTCAATATCTTCTTCCTCGTCAGAAATCATTTCGGGTTCATCATCAAGTTCTTCTTTAGATTTTATGTCTCCGTTTGCACGAACCACCATAGTACTTCGATTCGGGCATTGGCTTGCAATGTGCCCTCTTCCAAGGCATTTAAAACATTTGATGTCCCTCGAACGGTTGCAGAATCCATCAACAGCCTTGGCTTTACTCGATTCAGCCACGGATTTATTCTTCTTGAATGGTACAGGGGCTTCCTTGGTTCGATTTGGTGGATTAGTTTTGCTAACACCCTGGCTCTATGATACGAACTGCCTCCGTGTTGATTCAAGTTGTATTTGTGTAGCCCAATTGTCTACGATGATGCAAGGAACAAATGATTGGCTACCAAATAAGTTTGATAAAATAGGCTCAATATGGTTTTACAACAACAAAGGTTAAGAAAAAATTGGTTATAATGGTTGTGTTCAGATTTGATAAAATGAAAGAGTTAAACGACACAAGAAACAAGTAAGAACCAACACTAACAAGTGTCGACCCAACACTTATATGTTTAATGAGATGGATAGAAAATTTCAAACGAGAACCTTGACCCACTATCTAGAAAGATAGGAACCTCGGTATAGGTTCGAACGCCACACTTGATAAAGTGATAAGTTCAGAATAAACAAAGAAAGGGTTGACGCCACTAGCTTTGTAGATAAGCCAACCAGTCTTTGAACAAAATTGGAGAAAAGTAATTCTCACCAAATGAACAGAGTTTCATTCAAAATTCAGAGTTGTCCTTTACAAAGTCTGAATACACCTATTTATAGTGCTAAAATAAGGTAGCTAAATAGTCTCAAGCATTCACTTATTGTACTAATTAAAAGTTGATTTAAAATCCAAGACTCTTGGCATTCTTGAAAGAAATAACTTCTCCATTGAATTCTCTTCAATTTAGCTGAATGAATGTTCATGAAAGCTTGAAATTGACTCTTGAGTTGTCCCATGGGTAGCCGAATGGACATCATCTCCTTAAATAAGTTTTGAATGCTAAATTTATTCTTTTTTAAAAGAACAAAACAGTAGGAAGCTAAAAGGGTTGCTGACGAATTTAAGGAGTATAAAATACTCTTTAAAACATCCTTTAATGGAGTATTAACCCCTTTTGTAATAGAAACTTCATTTGTGTTCAGTTAGCACTTGAAAGGTCTCCTCATTTAAATTTGTAACAGCTTTGAAAAGTAACCGTTGTGAGCTGAAAATAACTCCTGCAATAAAAACATTAAAATGAACTTATTAAGCATATTAAACACATATCAACAATAATTATTTAACTTCGATAGATGAACTCAACTCAAGCATTTATTATTCCAGCAACAATTTAAGAAGCAACATTAAATAAACTTAACTCTTACTTCAATAAATAATTTTGGATGCTAGATTAATTAAAAACAACACTTAAGTAAATAACAGTTCAATAATGAATCACTTATTAATTAAACAAAGATGAGTTGATTAAATGATTAGCAACTCAATTATTTAATTAAAGATGAGTTTATTAAAATTTCAGTTCAACTTGCAATAAATTGCAAGTATCTTGTTCTCTCCAAACTCGATCTACATAGCTTGCCAAAGCTTCTTTAAAGTTCTTAGCTCGTGACCTATTTATAGGCCCTTGTGGTAGCTCAATAGAAACATCCTGGGCTAAGATCGTATCATTCCCCCTCTTGAAGGCGACTTGTCCTCAAGTCAGAATCTGTATTAAAAGGAGGCAAATCAGCAACATTAAAACTGGCACTAATATTATATTCATCCGGTAAGTCCAGTCGATATGAATTTTCATTGATCCGTTCAAGAACTTGAAATGGACCATCTTCTCGTTGTAATAGCTTAGACCGTGTTTGGCTGGAAACCGTTCTTTCCTCATATGAACCCAGACCCAATCACCTGGTTCAAAAATAACTTGTTTTCTTCCTTTGTTTGCTCTTTGAACATAGCTTTCGGTACGAGCTTCAATATTAGCTCGCACTTTTTGATGGAGCTCCTTGACATATTCGGCCTTTTTTTGGCATCTACATGTACAAATTGATCATTCAGAAATGGCAACAAATCAAGGGGAGTTAATGGATTAAAGCCATAAACTACTTCAAAAGGAGAAAACTTAGTAGCAGAATGAATGGAATGATTGTAAGCAAATTCGATGTGAGGTAAACATTTTGCCCACGACTTTTGATTTTTACGGATGATGGCATGCAACAAAGTAGTCAATACTCGGTTTACCACCTCCGTTTGTCCATCCGTTTGTGGATGACAGGTAGTCAAAAATAACAGCTTTGTTCCAAGCTTTCCCCACAATAATCTCTAAAAATGGCTCAAAAACTTTACATCACGATCGGATACAATCGTTCTTGGAATTCCATGTAAAAGAAAAACTTCCCTAAAGAAGAGATTAGCTACATGAACAGCATCATCAGTCTTAGCACATGCAATAAAATGAGACATTTTCGAAAATCTGTCAACTACCACATATATAGAGTCTTTTCCTATTTTTGTTCATGGTAACCTGATACGACCATGCCCCGGGCACACTTTTGGATCAGCTCCCTAAGCATTGTTTGCAAATCCATGCGAGCTGAATTAGTTCAATTTCATTTCGTTAAGCTCCGTTTAGCTCGTTTCCAGCTCACTCGATCTCAAGTCAACTCACTCAAGCTCAATTCAGCTCAATCTTAACCCAATGAGCTTATTTTTAGCTTTCTTTAACTTGCATTTATTTTGCTAAAATAAACCATTTAATTTGTCATTAGTTAAATTAGTTGTTTATCTTAAGTTAGTTAATTTGTTAAAATCTGGACAAATAATTAATTAAGTGTTTTAATTATATCTAAATTAAATACTTAATTAATTATGATGTTTTAAATATGTCTAAAATTGTTAATATGTATGGCCAAATTTAATGTGGAAATTATTGAGTTCATATGCTGCTAATTTAATGTGTTTGAAATGCATTTAACTTGCTGATTTAATTTGCTGCAGGTTCATGAACGGATTGGTGCAATGTATGGGAGTGTGCATGCACAATTGAGGTTCAATGGATGGCATTTAAAGGAGCACATGCATTTGGGACGTTCATGCAAGAGGGAGTTGCTGAAAGTTCATGTATTTGAAGATTCATGGATCATATTTATAGGGGAAATACATGGGACGTTTCATGCATGATTCATGCATTTTCAAGATGACCATTCAAGTATTTTAGGCACATTAATGCCTCATTCAGCCAAGAGAGATGTAGGATCATTAAAGAGCTGCACATTCATGGAATTATGGAGATTCTTCAAGGCTAAGGATGCATGAATGCATCAAGTGAAGCATCATGATGGTTCGGCCAATTCATGTACCATCTTCAAGCATGAACTGGATTTTAATGCTATTTGTGTGAACATGTTAAATACCTGTGTGAACAGAATTTAAGTTAGTGTGAACAACATAGATGCCGAATATCAATAGGCATTTTAGGCTTATAAATAGCTTACTTGTTTATTGTAAAAGGTTACAGAATTTGATCAATTAAACTTAATAGAACTTTTGTTCTTGTGAGGTTACCTCCTCTCTTCTTTCGTTCGAGTCTCGAAGTGACTTATCTAGCTTGCTAGTGGCGTCAATCCGAACTCCATTGAACTTATCACCGAATCGGTGTGGCGTTCAACCACATTTTTATACCTTTGGTTCTTACCTCTATATAGGTATTGGGTCAAGGTTCGCTTCTATCCTTCCACAAATTTCACCTTAAGCAATATAAGACTCGGGCAATACTTTTTAGTATTGAACATTCTTGACGTTTAAGTTTTATTTTCCATCTCCATCAATTACCATTTTCTAACCTACCTTGTTTCTATTCTAAACCGAATTTATCAACACCAAACCACTCATCTAAATCCTCTCAAAGCTTCCGCAACCCTTAGCCTAAATCACCCAAGTTTGACAACTCCAACTACTCCTCGTAGACGATCGGGCAATTACGTGAAACGACTCAATTAATCTGGGCCGGATCACATCATTTGGTATCAGAGCTTGCAAAATGAGGAGCACCACCGTTCGTAACAAGGCCGCAAGTAGGTTCGGAACGTGAAAAGAAAAATCAAAAAAAAATTCGAGTTGTAATTTAATTTTTTTCCTTCCTTGTATTTACCTTACTATTGTATTGGAGTATCACAAAAAAATCAAAATTCAAAAAAAAAAAGAAGTGAGCAAAAAAGAAAAAAAAAGTAAAAAAAAAACAAAAAAAAAGTGAAAAGTCTTGGGAGTTTTATTTTCATCTCTTATTACTCCGATCATCAAGTTTCCCTTCCTACCATTATTTACCCATCCCAACGCCACACTTTAAACCAATTTTCTTCTTTATTCAGCCTACCCTACACCCGACATTATCCCTTGTAACCAATTTGAAACCGACCCTCAAGCAGCAAATTAAGTCTACCGAGACAAATCACGAAATTGTGAGAAGAGGTTGAGTGGAAAAAGGCACGAGTGAAATTACATCAAAGAAAAAGCCAAAATTTGAATGTAAACACGAGTGCGAGTGAAAATCATTATTTCCTTTTCGAGCGAATTTGTGAGGTTTGTGGTAAGGTATTTATTTTCTTTATTATTTTTTTCTAACATCTTCTTGTCATTACTTAATCATGTCTCGAGAAACATTTCCCGAATCAGAATTCCAATATTTGATGCAAGAGATGCGTAGAATGGTGAAATCAAAATTTGATAAATTGCATGATCGATTGGATCGAGTGGAGGAAAGAGCCCGATGGAAGCCAAACTCACCGGGTGAAGAGACGGAGACAAGATCATCACGAAGGCACACATCCATTGATTTTTTGGGAAGAGATTCATACCATGATTCCTATTCAACGAGGAACTCAAGACGAAGCAAAGTAAGTTTTGAGTTTAAAGCTTTCCGAGGTGACGAACGAGAAATCACAAGTAGTCCTTCGTATGCACCGAGGTATTCGTCCGCCAAGAATCAATCTCGAAGAGGTGATCATTTTTTGTATGAAAGTCGTTCCAATTATACCCAACGAGAGTCATTTCGTGCTGATTCATTTGTAACATCTCCATCCTATAATGAAAGAGCGAGGCAAAAAGAAAAAGAAATAAGAAGAAAGGAAAGACAAGAAATGTTGATGAGAGAAAATGAGCATATATGGAATGAAATCGAGAGACGAAAAAAGAAATGAAAGAAAAGGAACAAGAAATTGAAAAAGAGAGTGAGATTGAAGAAAGAAACGAGAGTGTAAAAGAAACGAGTGTCATGGAAAAAGAAATTGAGATTGAAAAAGGATGTGAAAAAGAGAAAGAAATCGAAAAAGAAATTGAGATTGAACAAAAGTGTGAGGAAAAAGAGAAAATTGAAAAAGAAAGAAAAGACAATGAGTTAGAAAAACAAACGAGAGAAAAGGAGGCAAAAGAGCAAGAAAAAGTGAGGAATCTGTTTACTAAACCACATGAGAATTTGTCTTGTTTTGTTTCCTCTTTTCAGGTCTCCGGAAGGCCAAGTGACGATAATTTTCAACTCCAATACCTCTCGAAGGAGAGAAGGTTCATTTTGGCTGAAAAAGGTAATGTTCTCAACGATCCTAGTTCGCCTATGCCAAAAGGTAAGCAAGGTATGAATGTTGAAAATTTTAAAGCACTTCTGCCTTACTCGATTGTTGATGGACACACTGTTGATGATTTGGTCTTTAGAAAGAATCTAAACTTTGACGTGGCTATTGGTCATTCTTTGATTGATGATGATCCATTTGTTTTGTCTAATGATAAGAAGATTCTTGCTTTTGAAAAATATCATTTTGATGGTATTGGTTGTTTATCTTTAACTTGCAATGGAATGCATGTTTTGGATGCACAAGATGAAAGTCCATATAAAATGTTCATTCTCACTGATCATGTTGAAAAGGAATGGAAATGTATTGATGAATACGCCATTGGAAAGATTTTTGATGAAGAGCGAATAAATCAGCACCAACAAAATCTGGAATTGTGTGATCAAAAGTTGACATATCATCTGCTTGGTTGTGTTGATCATGTGGATTATCTAATTTTTGGTGTGAAATTTCCATGTTTTTGTAAATCTTTTCGAATGAAATTTAAAGGGTTTGCTTGTTTGAATTTGAGTATGTTAACACCCTCGTTGTTTAATTTGTGTAAATTGTTGGAGATAAAAGGACTCTTTTTGCCATTTGGATCGAGTAGTCAAAATCATGTCTTTAATCCTGGAGTTTGCTATTATGAATCATCCATGAAAGAAAGCAAGCATCGTAAAATTTGTTTGAATGAATGTGTAAACAATCTTTGTTTGTATGATACTTTGTCTTTAAGTTTGAAAATGAGCCATGTGAATCTTGTTGGTTTGTTAAGTCAAAATCAAAATTTTGTTTTCGGAGGATGTTCTCAACTGTGGACTAAAAGATCTGAACATGTTTTGAATAATAATGATTTTGAGTTGCTTAGTGCTCTTTCTATGAAGTCGGTCATGAAATTGCCAAATCAAATTGAAATGGCAAGAGAAAATTTTGTCTTTGACCCCGGTGAACACCATTCTATATCATTGCCTAAGGTAATCGAACCATGGAAAGTTGACTTCCAAAACCATAGCTATCAAATGCCTTGTGATTTATGTTTGTTTCCATCGAAGAAAAAGGTAAGAACGATTTCTATTTTTGACCTCGGTATTGGATTATTTGTTCAAACTGTGAATCAAATCTCAAAAAGTTCCTTTGTGTTTAATCTTCATCGTGTCACTAATTCGTTTTATTCTTTTAAAGGTGACAATGTGAAGTGGTACCCTCCTAAAGAGGGAGGGCATGCGAATGAGCTTCTTTTGATCCGAGTTAATTGTGGCTTTCAGAATCTTCAACGATTTTTCGCGATTAAATGGCCCGATTTGGGGACAAATCGCTTTAAAGAGGGAGGGGATGATACGACCATGCCCCGGGCACACTTTTGGATCAGCTCCCTAAGCATTGTTTGCAAATCCATGCGAGCTGAATTAGTTCAATTTCATTTCGTTAAGCTCCGTTTAGCTCGTTTCCAGCTCACTCGATCTCAAGTCAACTCACTCAAGCTCAATTCAGCTCAATCTTAACCCAATGAGCTTATTTTTAGCTTTCTTTAACTTGCATTTATTTTGCTAAAATAAACCATTTAATTTGTCATTAGTTAAATTAGTTGTTTATCTTAAGTTAGTTAATTTGTTAAAATCTGGACAAATAATTAATTAAGTGTTTTAATTATATCTAAATTAAATACTTAATTAATTATGATGTTTTAAATATGTCTAAAATTGTTAATATGTATGGCCAAATTTAATGTGGAAATTATTGAGTTCATATGCTGCTAATTTAATGTGTTTGAAATGCATTTAACTTGCTGATTTAATTTGCTGCAGGTTCATGAACGGATTGGTGCAATGTATGGGAGTGTGCATGCACAATTGAGGTTCAATGGATGGCATTTAAAGGAGCACATGCATTTGGGACGTTCATGCAAGAGGGAGTTGCTGAAAGTTCATGTATTTGAAGATTCATGGATCATATTTATAGGGGAAATACATGGGACGTTTCATGCATGATTCATGCATTTTCAAGATGACCATTCAAGTATTTTAGGCACATTAATGCCTCATTCAGCCAAGAGAGATGTAGGATCATTAAAGAGCTGCACATTCATGGAATTATGGAGATTCTTCAAGGCTAAGGATGCATGAATGCATCAAGTGAAGCATCATGATGGTTCGGCCAATTCATGTACCATCTTCAAGCATGAACTGGATTTTAATGCTATTTGTGTGAACATGTTAAATACCTGTGTGAACAGAATTTAAGTTAGTGTGAACAACATAGATGCCGAATATCAATAGGCATTTTAGGCTTATAAATAGCTTACTTGTTTATTGTAAAAGGTTACAGAATTTGATCAATTAAACTTAATAGAACTTTTGTTCTTGTGAGGTTACCTCCTCTCTTCTTTCGTTCGAGTCTCGAAGTGACTTATCTAGCTTGCTAGTGGCGTCAATCCGAACTCCATTGAACTTATCACCGAATCGGTGTGGCGTTCAACCACATTTTTATACCTTTGGTTCTTACCTCTATATAGGTATTGGGTCAAGGTTCGCTTCTATCCTTCCACAAATTTCACCTTAAGCAATATAAGACTCGGGCAATACTTTTTAGTATTGAACATTCTTGACGTTTAAGTTTTATTTTCCATCTCCATCAATTACCATTTTCTAACCTACCTTGTTTCTATTCTAAACCGAATTTATCAACACCAAACCACTCATCTAAATCCTCTCAAAGCTTCCGCAACCCTTAGCCTAAATCACCCAAGTTTGACAACTCCAACTACTCCTCGTAGACGATCGGGCAATTACGTGAAACGACTCAATTAATCTGGGCCGGATCACATCATAACCCAAGGACAAAGTCCATGGATACATCCGTCCAAGGGAATTCGGGTATGGGCAATGGCATATACAAACCATGTGGTTGGATTTTGGACTTGGCTCGTTTACAAGTCACACAACGCGCACAGACTCGTGCAACATCTGTTCGCATTCTCGGCAAATAGAAATGTTCTTGTAAAGTAGATAGTGTCTTAGTTATACCAAAATGGCCCATGAGACCTCCACTATGCGCCTCTTGCATAAGCAATTCTCGAATCGAACCTTGTGGTATGCACAACTTGCCTTCCTTAAAAAGGAATCCCTCGAATCTATAAAACTTCTCAAAAGATCCATTCTCACAAGCAGCAAAAATATTACCAAAGTCAACATCAGCAACATACAATTCTTTCAAATAAGAAAACCCAAGTAGCATAGAATCAAGATAAGATAATAAGGTGTACCTCCTTGATAGGGCATCAGCCACTATATTTTCTTTACCTTTCTTATACTTGATGACATATGGAAAAGATTCAAGATATTCAATCCACTTTGCATTGCATTTGTTTAACTTATGTTGACCCTTGATGTACTTTAAAGCCTCGTGGTCGAAGTGAATCATGAACTCCTTTGGCAACAAATAATGCTGCCACGTCTCAAGAGATTGAATTAAGGCATACATTTCCTTATCATACACGGGATAATTAAGAATAGCGCCACATATCTTCTCGCTAAAATACGCCACCGATTTTGATACGAACTCGTCTCGTGATGTTTTGAGTCGTATGTGTTGCCCAATCGTGAATTGAGTAAGGATGGATTCGTTTCGGTTTTAAACTGAAACAAAATAGAGATAATGGCCTCAAACAAAGGTAATAAACAAAATAAAGAGGAAACAATAACAAATTAATTGGCTAAGACCGAAAATGAACCAACAATAACGAATTGTTGACCCGAATCTCAAAATGGTCTTTAGGTGTTTTTCGGTTAAAGGAAACAGGAAAGGAACCTTGACCCACTATCAACTATGGTAGGAACCAAAGGTATATTGAACGCCACACCAAAGGTGATAAGTTCAGCAACAAAGAAAAGATGGACGCCACAAGCTATGCTTGATAAGTCAAATCAATTTCGAAAGAACAAAGAGAATTGGATAGCTCACAATTCAAATATTTCATCTATATTCAGCAAAAAGTTTCTTTCTCTATGGCTGATTACATCTATTTATAATGCTAGAACAAGGTAACCGAATGGTCAAAAACATCCACTTAATGTGCCATAAAAAACTGATGTCTTTTCTTATTCTTTGAACCAAATAACTCCTTCCATAAAATCACTTTAATTCAGCTGATTTGAATGTCTTTAATGGCTTAGAAAAATGACTCTTGAGTTGTCCTTGGCTAGTTGAATAGACACCATCTCTTACCAGCTCCTTAATGACATTCAAAGGCTTGATTAATTTCTCTTAAAAGCTCCAAAAACGGCTGGAAGTGGAAGAGTTGCTGCTGAATTTTAAAGGGCATAAAATGCTCTTTAAAAACTCCTTTTAATGATCTTTAAGCTCCTTTTTTAACAGCCCCTTTAATTGTAACTCAAAAGAACTTGAACAGCCACTTATTAAATGTGTAACAGCCTTGAATTGTAACCACTATAAGCTAAAAAGTCACCTGCAATAAACACATTAAAATGAGTTTATTAAACACATTAAAACACTTATTAATCATACTTAAATAAATGAACTAAAACATATATGCAATAATTATTCCAGCAACTAGTTTAATTAAAGAAGCATAATTTAAAGAACTTAATTTATGCATCAATAAATAATCCTAGGAACTAGATCAATTAAGAAGCATCTTATTTAATAAAGTTCAATAACATACTCATGTATTAAAACTTTAAGATAAGTTAAATTAATTGATCAGCAACTTATTTATTAAACTAAAACAAGTTAATTAAAAGAAACAAATTCAGCTTTCAATAAATTGCAAATACCGCCTTTTGAACGGTTTGAAGCACGACTATCAAATCCAGCCACTCCCTCTTCCCAAGCTCGTTCCACATAGCTTGCTATTGCATTTCAAAATCTCTTAGCTCGTGATCGAGTTATTGGTCCTCGTGGCAGCTCAATGGATTCGGTAGTAATTTCTCGGGCTAAGGTTGCATCATTCCCCCCTTTTCGAGGCGATTTGCTCCCAAATCGTCACCTACATCGAAAAAAGATAAATCAGCAACATTAAAAGTAGCACTAACCCCATACTCACCAGGTAAATCTAACTTATAAGCGTTATCATTAATTCTCTCCAAGACTTGAAATGGTCCATCTCCTCGTGGTAATAGTTTGGATCGTCTTTGAACGGGAAATCTTTCCTTGCGCATGTGAATCCAAACCCAATCACCAGGTTCAAATATTACTCGTTTACGGCCCTTGTTAACTTGATGTGCATATTGCTCCGTTCTTCATTCAATATTATCCCTAACTCGCTGATGTAATTGTTTCACAAAATCTACCTTTTTCTTTCCATCTACATGCACCAATTTATCAAAAGGTAAAGGCAATAAATCCAATGGAGTTAAGGGATTAAATCCATACACTACCTCAAATGGTGAAAACTTGGTAGCTGAATGTACCGATCGATTGTATGCAAATTCAATGTGAGGTAGACACTCCTCCCAAGTTTTTAAATTCTTACGTATAATGGCCCGCAGTAGTGTTGACAGAACTCTATTAACAACCTCTGTTTGGCCATCAGTTTGGGGATGACTTGTTGTGGAAAATAATAGCTTAGTTCCAATCTTTCCCCATAAAGTCCTCCAAAAGTGGCTGAGAAATTTAGTGTCTCGATCCGAAACAATGGTTCTTGGAATTCCATGCAATCGTACAATCTCCCTAAAAAATAGATTGGCAACATTTAAAGCATCGTCAGTTTTGTTACATGCAATGAAATGAGCCATTTTTGAAAACCGATCAACTACAACAAACACAAATCTTTGCCATTCTTTGTTCTAGGAAGACCCAAAACAAAGTCCATAGAAATATCCATCCATGGCATTTCTGGAATCGGTAATGGAGTATAGAGTCCATGTGGCTGGACCCTTGATTTTGCCTTCTTGCAAACAATACAGCGATTGCACACTTTAGCCACATCTCGTTTCATCTTTGGCCAATAAAAGTGTTCTTGAAGAACGGCCAAAGTTTTGGCAATACCAAAATGTCCCATTAAACCCCCACTATGTGCTTCATGAACCAGCAAATTTCTAGTTGATCCTTGGGGTATTGATGCAACCTTAGCCCGGGAAATTACTACCGAATCCATTGAGCTGCCACGAGGACCAATAACTCGATCACGAGCTAAGAGATTTCGAAATGCAATAGCAAGCTATGTGGAATGAGCTTGGGAAGAGGGAGTGGCCGGATTTGATAGTCGTGCTTCAAACCGTTCAAAAGGCGTTACTTGCAATTTATTGCAAGCTGAATTTGTTTCTTTTAATTAATTTGTTTTAGTTTAATAAATAAGTTGCTGATCAATTAATTTAACTTATCTTAAAGTTTTAATACATGAGTTAGTTATTGAACTTTATTAAATAAGATGCTTGTTAATTGATCTAGTTCCTAGGATTATTTATTGATGCATAAATTAAGTTCTTTAAATTATGCTTCTTTAATTAAACTAGTTGCTGGAATAATTATTGCATATATGTTTTAGTTCATTTATTTAAGTAAGTTTAATATGTGTTATGATTAATAAGTGTTTTAATGTGTTTAATAAACTCATTTTAATGTGTTTATTGCAGGTGACTTTTTAGCTTATAGTGGTTACAATTCAAGGCTGTTACACATTTAATAAGTGGCTGTTCAAGTTCTTTTGAGTTACAATTAAAGGGGCTGTTAAAAAAAGGAGCTTAAAGATCATTAAAAGGAGTTTTTAAAGAGCATTTTATGCCCTTTAAAATTCAGCAGCAACTCTTCCACTTCCAGCCATTTTTAGAGCTTTTAAGAGAAATTAATCAAGCCTTTGAATGTCATTAAGGAGCTGGTAAGAGATGGTGTCTATTCAACTAGCCAAGGACAACTCAAGAGTCATTTTCTAAGCCATTAAAGACATTCAAATCAGCTGAATTAAAGTGATTTTATGGAAAGAGTTATTTGGTTCAAAGAATAAGAAAAGACATCAGTTTTTTATGGCACATTAAGTGGATGTTTTTGACCATTCGGTTACCTTGTTCTAGCATTATAAATAGATGTAATCAGCCATAGAGGGAATAACTTTTTGCTTAATATAGATGAAATATTTGAATTGTGAGCTATCCAATTCTCTTTGTTCTTTCGGAATTGATTTGACTTATCAAGCATAGCTTGTGGCGTCCATCTTTTCTTTGTTGCTGAACTTATCACCTTTGGTGTGGCGTTCAATATACCTTTGGTTCCTATCATAGTTGATAGTGGGTCAAGGTTCCTTTCTTGTTTCCTTTAACCGAAAACACCTAAAGACCATTTTGAGATTTGGGTCAACAATTCGTTATTGTTGGTTCATTTTCGGTCTTAGCTAATTAATTTGTTATTGTTTCCTCTTTATTTTGTTTATTACCTTTGTTTGAAGCCATTATCTCTATTTTGTTTCATTTTAAAACCGAAACGAATCCATCCTTACTCAATTCACGATTGGGCAACACATACGACTCAAAACATCACGAGACGAGTTCGTATCAAATTGGTATCAGAGCTAGCGAATTTGGAGTAAGAATCAATATTGTCGGCAATACGTATAGTAGTTTCTTCAAAAAAAATTCAAAAAAAAATTCAAAAAAAAATTTGGTTTCCATTCAAACTCAAGAGATTGGATATCAAGTTGAAAAAAAAATTTCGTGAAAAAAAGAAGAAGCTAGTTTTGAAATTTTGTTGTTGTTTGCTGCCCAAATTATAGTTATTACTACCTTCTACTATTTCGCCACATCCAACCTTTCATTTCTTGATTCAAGCCTACTTTCCTTTGTCCTACAATATTCTTACCAAGCCCAAACATCAAGGTTGTAAGCCGACCCACAACAACTGCTTTTTAAGTTTAAATAATTCCTAAGAACTTAGAGAGGAGGAGTGAGTGGAAAGAGGCAAGAGAGTGGTGAGTTTATTCGAGAGTATAAAAGCCAAGGAAGTGAGATTTCTTTGTGAGTGGATAGTGAGATTCTTTGTTGTGAGTTCATTTTAAAAAAAAATATGTCACGAAGTCTGGAAAGAAATCAAAATGTGGAAGGAGGGTTCCGTCCCATAAGAAATGTTGGAGGAGGAGTGCCAGATCTTACCCTTCAAGCAATTATGCGAGAGATGGAGCGATTATTTGATAGAAAACTTGAACCAATTGAAGATCGATTATATCGAGTCGAGAGATGAGAACAACGTGAGATGACTCCGGAAGATGCAAGACAAGAGCAAGAACGTCCAATTCAAGATCCTTATGAAGCAAGTGGACAAGAAAGTGATCACTCATCTGCCCAAAGTGTACGACGTCGAGGCCGTCAACGACAACGAGGTCCTAGAGATCGTGAACGACCAGATAACAATCTTAAGAATATCAAGATGACAATTCCACCATTCCAAGGTAAGAATGACCCTGAAGCTTATTTGGAGTGGGAAAAGAAGATTGAGCTTGTTTTTGATTGCCACAACTATTCGGAGAGTAAAAAGGTGAAACTCGCGGCAATTGAGCTTTCTGATTATGCCATAGTGTGGTGGGACCAGCTTGTAACTAGTCGACGACAAAATGGTGAAAGACCCATCTCTACTTGGGGAGAAATGAAATCAGTCATGCGGAAAAGATTTATTCCATCATACTACCATCGAGATCTTTATCAACGACTTCAAAACCTTACTCAAGGAAATAGAAGTGTTGAAGATTATTATAAGGAGATGGAGATAGCGATGATTCAAGCTGATATCGAGGAGGATCGAGAGGCAACCATGGCTAGGTTCCTTGTGGGTTTAAACCGTGACATTGCCAACATAGTTGAACTACAACACTATGTTGAAGTGATGGACATGGTTCACATGGCGATTAAGGTTGAAAAGCAACTTAAGCGAAAAGGAGTTAGTAGACCCTATGCCAATTCTTCAACCAACAAATGGAATCAAGGAGTCAACAAACCCCCTGTTAGAACAAAAGAGCCGACTGTAGCAGTTAAATCAAATCAACCCATTGGAGAGACAAGTCGAAATAAAAATGAGCAAGCGCCAAATCGCACGAGAGACATAAGATGTTTCAAGTGTCAAGGCCGAGGGCACATAGCTAGGTAATGTCCCAATCGACGAATTATGGTGATAAGAGCTGATATGAGCTCGCCCATAAAGATAGGTGCCGAATCCATGGAGTTGCCTTTGGGGCCAATTACTCGAGCACGTGCCAAGAAGTTCCAAGATGCTGTAGCAAGCTATATTGCTCGATTGTGGAGTGATGGGTTGATTGCCCATAAAACGCCCAGCTCAACTAGCTTGATTCGCAATTTCCTACAAGCTGATTTTAGCTTGTGTCAGCTCAATTTAGCTCAATTCGGCACTTAGTTAGTTCAAGGAACTGATTAAATTTATTTTCAATAAATTTAATTAGTTGTGTTAGTTTAGAATCAGCTCAAATCATTTAATTAAATAAATGTGTCTTAATCTGGACATTTTTTTAATTCAGCTTATTAAATATGTTTTATATTAGTACATGACTTTAATATGTCCATATTAAGTCATAAATTAAATGTGTTTAGTTTAATTACAAAGTTTTAATATGTCTTGACTAAGACAAATTTATTAGTGGCTGCTAATTAATTTGTCTTAGCCGAATTAATGTGCAGAATTTTAATATGTCCAGCTGCTGATTTCATGAGTATTAAACTTGTCTTAACCACATTTATTTGATGTTTTTCAGCTAGCTTAATGGCAAAGAAAGCTCATGATACGAGCACGCCCTGCGAACTTCATCGAGCAAGTCTGTCAAGCCGAGCATTGACATGTTGGCAAGCTGATCCTGATGTGATCCGGCCCAGGTTAATTGAGTCGTTTCACAAAGTTGCCCGATCGTCGACGAGAAGTTCGTTCGAAATTGTTTTAAGATGAAGATTGTTTTCAGTTTAAGCGGAAGACTTTTAAAAGGGTTCAAAAGATAGGCTAAATTCGGATATTTTGTAGGTTCGGTTTAATAAGAAAAGAAATAAAGTTTATATTTAATAAATAGGATGGAGATGAAAAAAATGATCTTAAGTATTAAGAACGATTCAATACTATGTAAAGTATTGCCCCGGGACTTATATTGCTTAAGGTGAAATTTGTGGAAGGATAGAAGCGAACCTTGACCCAATACCTATATAGAGGTAAGAACCAAAGGTATAAAAATATGGTTGAACGCCACACCGATTCGGTGATAAGTTCAATGGAGTTCGGATTGACACCACTAGCAAGCTAGATAAGTCGCTTCGAGACTCGAACGAAAGAAGAGAGGAGGTAACCTCACAAGAACAATAGTTCATTCAAAAGTTTGACAAAAAGTCCTCTCACAAAATGAAATAGCAAACTATTTATAGACTATGTACTAGCTAGCCGAATGGTCATCTTCATGGCTAAGCAAATTAAGCTAGAAAATTCTAGAATTGAAGCATTAAGTTGTTGTAGCTAAATTCAGCTGATTGAAGTCCAATAGGCAGCTTCTTGACTAAGCAAATGAACTTGGAATGCTTGGAAAGGTGCATGGCAGCAGCTAGGTTCAGCCAATGAGCTTAAATGAGCTCATTAAGATGCAACTCTTGGCTGAAAAAATACCAGCATTAAAGGAGAACGTGAATGGCCAAAATAAGTGTGAAAAGTCAGCCTTGAAGAGTCCTTTAGGTGTGAACATGGCCAACTGAATAGACATGGGTGTGAACTCCAAGTGTGAACGGCATTATGCTTGCTAAATGTCTCTTCCAAATTCGGCTCACTTGAGGGCTGATGAATGCATGGGATGCCAATAGCTTTGTCTAGATTCGGCCAAGGTGTGAATGGACACTTCAAAAGATATCTTTTGGCCGAATAGGTGCATAGGAAATTCAATGGTCAGCCACCGATGCATGTAGGTGGATATTCATGCACTCTTCCATTCATTGTATTGAATCATTCATGCATCATCTTTAAGGCAACCATTCGTTGTAGGTAGTCATGCATGTACCCGAACATACATTGAACCAGAAATGTTCATGAATCCTCATTAATTGTGTTCCCACATGTGGATGTACCTACAAAAGATATAAACAAATTAGATTCAAGGTACATTCAGCTTAAATTAAATAATATCAAGACATATTTAACAAATTAAAATAAAGACATAAATAAAATATAATTAATAATAAATTCGGCTAGCTCAATGATAGTCAAAATTCTTGATGAGCTGAATTGAGCTAGAAAATTCAGTTATGAGCTGTAGTAAAAATAATTAAAATAAAACTATCACTCAAATTATTCAAATAATAAAATTAACGAGCTGGAAAGAAGCTAAATTGAGCTCGATTGAGCTGACTTGAGCTCGAGTGAGCTGGAAACGAGCTAAACGGAGCTCAACGAAAAGAAATTGAACTATTTCAGCTTGCATGGATTTGCAAGCAATGCTTAGGGAGCTGGTCCAAAAGTGTGCCCGAGGCGTGGCCGTATCATCCCCTCCCTCTTTAAAGCGATTTGTCCCCAAATCGAGCCATTGGTTCATTCGATCGCAGCAACTTTTACTTAGCTTTCCTCGGTCGAACGGGATGGATTGGAATTGGGGCAACTGAAAGGAATAACCATGAGTTAACAAAAATGGTTTCAAATAAATTTGTAATCCAAATGCAAGCAAAATAGAATAAGAAAATCCCATGGGAGTGGACGGATGCAAAACAACATGTTCACAACCATGCAAACAAACTAATGTACTCGTTAATGCCTCGTCAATTATTCGAAACGAAAATGAACATGTTCTAAGGCATTCAAATGTCTCAAATCGTTTCCACAAGTCATAACCAATATGTGAATAACGAATCAAATCAACAAAACAATCTTTGGCACCACCTAAAGAGAACAACGATGTTTCAAAAAGTTCATGAGCCTTACCTTTAAAAGTAGTAAAACAAAGATCATTTTTAAATAAAGCTGAACAGTTAAACACATCACAATTTAAATTCCTTGCAACAACCAATTCTTCAACAAAAATTTTATTACCAACCGAATAGGGCAGAGAAATTTTAAAGTTATCGTAAATCATACCTTGTTTACCTCGAGGGATGGAAAAACAAGGATCATTTTTACCTTTGTCAATCATCATAAATCTTCTCTCCTCGGAAATGTAGTCTAGTCGAATCTCTGTGGCTGAATTAACCTTAACGAAATGAAATGCGAACTTCAAATACAACCACAAAAATGGATTAAGGAATGAATTTAAATTGAAATCAAATTTTTCATACCTCAGTTCCTTATTCAACACCCAATTATCAAAACAATAGAAATTGTTCACACAAAATTGATGAAGCTTGACTTTCCCATAAAACGAACCAAAATAGATTCCGGGTTTAAAAACTTGATTTTGAGTATTCATGCCAAAATGTAGCAAAAATTTCATTAAACCAAACACGTTAAACCAATGGGATTTTTGCATACACAGGGACAAACAATTAAAACTTTTTACATTCATCAATTCATACTTGCACAAATTCATGGATTTTCCACAAAGCGTTAATTGGTGCACAAAATTGTCACAAATGAAGAATTTAATCGCCTTTCGTGAAAAACCGTCATCATGCAAAACCAAATCTTTAGTTTGTCGTTCGTACCGAACAACATCAACCACATTCAAAGAATAGAAATTAATCGAATGAAAATAAGAGAATTTTTTTAAAACAAAGTCATTTTCAACAACTTTCAAACTTGATGGCCATGACTCGGTTTTTAAAACTTCCTTACCTCGCTTACCTTCAAGCTCGTGTGGTTTGATTTCAACTTCATCCTTACCTTTTTGGTCATGCAAAACGTCGCTCGTTAGGAAGATATTGAAGTTGATATTCGTCACAAAGATTTGTCGGAACCTGAAAAGAAGGAACAGAACAAAAACAAACATCACGGGGGTTAGTTAAAATTTCGTTCTCCTTTTCTTGTTCTCGCTCACTATCTTCATTTTCTCTCGTTTCTTCTTCAACATCTTTTTCTTTTTCAATTTTTTTCTCAATCTCAATTTCTTTTTCAATTTCTTTTCTTCATTTTCTTTTTCACTCACTATTTTGATTTCTTTTTCTTTTTCACTACAATGTGCGGATGACACGAAAGAATCAAAGAGATAATCATTTGGCTCAAAGAAAGAGAAAATATTTTCATAAGCTTCTCGTCCATTTCTTCGAGAACAATCCTTTGGGAAGGACTTCTTTGAAGCATACGAGGAATAGCTCGTCCTTTCTCGCTCATCTCGAGTGATTTTTGACTCGAAGTTTTCTTCTCGCGGTCTCGAAAGCCTTGTTGAATAAGAGTCTTGATATGTGTCTCTTCTCGAATAATGTCGTCGTGATGCACTTAACTCTATTTCTCGACTCGGTGTAGTTTGCTTCCGTCGGGCTTTTTCCTCCACTCGGTCCAAACGTCTTTTTAATGGGCTTAGTTTTTCCTCCAATATTCGGCCCATCTCGTTCACCAAGTATTGAAATTCATCGGTAGAGAATTCTTCTTGAGACATGATTCAAGAAAATGTTAGAAAATCGAAAGATAGAATAAATAGTAAATGAACCTCACCAATTCAAAATCCTCACCAATCTCTCACAAAGAAATAATGATTTTCACTCGCACTCGTGTTTACGCTCTTCTAGGCTTTTCTTTGATGAAAAACACACGTGCCTTTTACCTCTGGACCTCGTCTCACAATTTCGTAATTCGTCTCGATAGACTTAATTTGCTGCTTGAGGGTCGGTTTCAAAATAGGTTACAAAGGAATGATGTGGGTGTAGGGTAGGCTAAACAAA
Source organism: Gossypium hirsutum (assembly GCF_007990345.1). Taxonomy (NCBI): domain Eukaryota; kingdom Viridiplantae; phylum Streptophyta; class Magnoliopsida; order Malvales; family Malvaceae; genus Gossypium; species Gossypium hirsutum. The sequence goes on from NC_053449.1 coordinate 30,962,839, forward strand.
ATAAAATCAAGGCTAAGTGTGGCGTTGGGATGGGTAAATAATGGTAGGAAGGGAAACTTGATGATCGGAGCAAATAAGAGGGAAAAAAAATAAAAACTCGCAAGACTTTTCACTTTTTTTAACTTGATTTTTTTTTGCTCACCTTTTTTTTTTTGCTCGATTTTTTTTTCACTTTTTTTTTGAATTTTTTTTTTCAATCAATTTTTTTTTCGAATTTTTTTTTGATTTTTTTGTTACTCCAATACAATAGTAAGCTAAATACAAGGGAAAAAAAATTAAATTACAACTCAATTTTTTTTTGATTTTTTTTTTCACGTTTCGAACCTACTTGCGGCCTTATTACGAACGTCGGCGCTCCTCGTTTTAGTAGCTCTGATACCAAATGATGTGATCCGGCCCAGGTTAATTGAGTCGTTTCACAAAGTTGCCCGATCGTCGACGAGAAGTTCGTTCGAAATTGTTTTAAGATGAAGATTGTTTTCAGTTTAAGCGGAAGACTTTTAAAAGGGTTCAAAAGATAGGCTAAATTCGGATATTTTGTAGGTTCGGTTTAATAAGAAAAGAAATAAAGTTTATATTTAATAAATAGGATGGAGATGAAAAAAATGATCTTAAGTATTAAGAACGATTCAATACTATGTAAAGTATTGCCCCGGGACTTATATTGCTTAAGGTGAAATTTGTGGAAGGATAGAAGCGAACCTTGACCCAATACCTATATAGAGGTAAGAACCAAAGGTATAAAAATATGGTTGAACGCCACACCGATTCGGTGATAAGTTCAATGGAGTTCGGATTGACACCACTAGCAAGCTAGATAAGTCGCTTCGAGACTCGAACGAAAGAAGAGAGGAGGTAACCTCACAAGAACAATAGTTCATTCAAAAGTTTGACAAAAAGTCCTCTCACAAAATGAAATAGCAAACTATTTATAGACTATGTACTAGCTAGCCGAATGGTCATCTTCATGGCTAAGCAAATTAAGCTAGAAAATTCTAGAATTGAAGCATTAAGTTGTTGTAGCTAAATTCAGCTGATTGAAGTCCAATAGGCAGCTTCTTGACTAAGCAAATGAACTTGGAATGCTTGGAAAGGTGCATGGCAGCAGCTAGGTTCAGCCAATGAGCTTAAATGAGCTCATTAAGATGCAACTCTTGGCTGAAAAAATACCAGCATTAAAGGAGAACGTGAATGGCCAAAATAAGTGTGAAAAGTCAGCCTTGAAGAGTCCTTTAGGTGTGAACATGGCCAACTGAATAGACATGGGTGTGAACTCCAAGTGTGAACGGCATTATGCTTGCTAAATGTCTCTTCCAAATTCGGCTCACTTGAGGGCTGATGAATGCATGGGATGCCAATAGCTTTGTCTAGATTCGGCCAAGGTGTGAATGGACACTTCAAAAGATATCTTTTGGCCGAATAGGTGCATAGGAAATTCAATGGTCAGCCACCGATGCATGTAGGTGGATATTCATGCACTCTTCCATTCATTGTATTGAATCATTCATGCATCATCTTTAAGGCAACCATTCGTTGTAGGTAGTCATGCATGTACCCGAACATACATTGAACCAGAAATGTTCATGAATCCTCATTAATTGTGTTCCCACATGTGGATGTACCTACAAAAGATATAAACAAATTAGATTCAAGGTACATTCAGCTTAAATTAAATAATATCAAGACATATTTAACAAATTAAAATAAAGACATAAATAAAATATAATTAATAATAAATTCGGCTAGCTCAATGATAGTCAAAATTCTTGATGAGCTGAATTGAGCTAGAAAATTCAGTTATGAGCTGTAGTAAAAATAATTAAAATAAAACTATCACTCAAATTATTCAAATAATAAAATTAACGAGCTGGAAAGAAGCTAAATTGAGCTCGATTGAGCTGACTTGAGCTCGAGTGAGCTGGAAACGAGCTAAACGGAGCTCAACGAAAAGAAATTGAACTATTTCAGCTTGCATGGATTTGCAAGCAATACTTAGGGAGCTGGTCCAAAAGTGTGCCCGAGGCGTGGCCGTATCAGATCCCAGCTCGTTTCCAGCTCCACGAGCTCCGTCTAGCTCAAATCCAGCTTATTCAAGCTCGATCCAACTTGCCTGAGCTAAACCGAGCTCACTCCTAGCTCATATTTAGCTCACGAGCTAAACCTTAGCTCAACTTCAGCTTAGGAGTTTAGCCTCAACTCAACTTTAGCTCACGAGCTAAAACTTAGCTCATTTTAGTTTAAACTCGGTTTTGTCTTTAATACATTAATTAAAATTTGCACATATTCATTTAAGCATTAAACTTGTCTTATATTAATATTTGTTATTAATATATCGTTGTCATTATATAAATTGATTATGTTCACATAGCCGAATTAATGCATGACATTAATGTGTTCACATCATGCCGAATTTATGAGTGTTCATGAGATGTCTTAATGACTTGTTTATTTCATGTAGGTACATTCCTTTGGACGGTACAATGTATGAATGAAGAAACATCTCTTTTGGGCATTCCACACTCATGAATGAAGAAGTATTAAATGCTAGTGCATGTACGGCTAGATGCAATGTTTCTACAAATTCATGCATGTGTCGAATGCATGTATGGACATTAAAGGCTAGTCCATGAATGGATCAAATGTATGGGATGATAGAATGCATGAATGGCTTAAGTGCATGTATGGTGGCTGTCTCTTAACTTTCCAAGGCACTTATTCGGCCAAGAAGTAGCTGCTAACTAATTCTATGTTGACCATAGAGCTCCTTGAACATGTTCACACTTTGAATTGACCTATAGGCTACTACACATGCATGGATGGGTTCAAGAACGTCCAAGGGAAGGAATTAACTCAATAATTCAACACATTGATTGAATTAAGTGCATGCACAAAGGGGAGAACGAATTTACTAGGTTCATGCTACCATTTATGAACTTACATGCCATTAAAGTGTTTAATTATGAAGATACATGGTCCATACAAGTGCATGAACGTCCCAAGGAGATGAATGCGACCTTTTGGTGCACATACAAGTCACTTGAAGCCTTTCTTTATGACTAAGCATTCATGCACAAACTAAGGGGGAAGAAAGTGTCCATTCAGCTAGTGCATAAATCTGCCGAATTTATGAACTATTTTAATACATTAGTGTGAACGTTTTTATTATTGTGTGAACACCTAGATGCCGAATTTGAATGGTCATCTATGTGCCTATAAATATTTGTTTTCTTTCATTTGTAAAGGACTTTTGACTTTTGATCATTTGAATGAACTTTGTTCAAAGAGTGAGTTTTCTCTTCTCTAAATTCGTACGAGTTTCGATCTGACTTATCTAGCGTGCTAGTGGCGTCTATCGTTCTCTTTTGAACTTATCACCTTGCTTTGGTGTGGCGTTCAACCTTCTACAATTCCGCAATCCCACCTTGAACCGAATAGAAATCGGGGTGACACTTTTAGTGTTGAATCGTTTCTGGTGTTTAAGCTCATTTATCCATTCCACCGACTATCCTAGATTTTACCCAACTATAATATCTTTTTACAAAACCGAGCCTTCATTTATCAACTTCCATTTTTCTTATTTTTATACTTAAATTGAGCCTACTACCCTTATAAATTTACCATCACCTTAGCCAACCTTTAAAACCATTTGAAAGCTTCCGCATCTTTAGCCTTATTTCATCCTATTTCTGATAACTCAACTATTCCTCGTCGACGATCGGGCAATCAAGTGAATGGACTCAATCAACTGAGCCGAATCACATCATTTGGTATCAGAGCTACTAAAACGAGGAATGCCGACGTTCGTACCAAGCTCAGAGTAGGTTCGTAACGTGAAAAAAAAATTTAGGTTGTAATTTTTTTTCTTCTCTTCTTCCTTTGTATTTCAGCATATTGTAATTGAAAAAAAATCAAAAAAAAAAAAGAGAAGAGGAAATTTGAAAAAAAAAATTAAAAATTTTTTTTGAAGAATAAAAAAAAGTGAAAAGTCTTGTGAGTTTTATTTTGCTTCTTGTTGCTTCCGAGCATCCATTCATTCTACCATTCCCTCTACCCCTCCCAAAACGCCACACATACTTTGATTTTTATTTTCTTTGTTTAGCCTACCCTACACCCGACGTTATCCCTTGTAACCCATTTGAAGCCGACCCTCTAAGCCGCAATAAGTCTTCTTGAAACAAAATCCGAATTCACGAGAGTGAGACGAGCGGAAAAAGGCACGAGTGGTGAGTACATTAGAGCGAGCAAAAGCCATTAAACAAGTGTAAACACGAGTGGAGTGTTATCTAATTTTCTTTCCGAGCGAAATTGTGAGGTTTGTGGTGAGGTACTTCATTTTTTTATTTTGTTTTGTGATCTAACATTTTCTTTTAGCAACAAAAATCATGTCATACGAAGAGTTCACCGAATCGGAATACCAATATTTGGTTCAAGAAAAGCGAAGAATGGCGACTAAACGAGACCAAAGTGATCGAGTTTCTTCAAGTCGTAAAACGGAACCAAGAACCCCACGGAGATATACCCCCGACTACTACTTAAGAAAAAGTTCCTATCGTGATTCCTTTTCGCCATCTACTTCGAGACAAAGAGATTTATACTATGACGCATATTCATCAGCGAATTCGAGAAGTGACTTCGATCGAAAGTCCTTTTCATCAAGAAATTTGAGAAGACGAGAAGTCAATTACGATTTTGATTCATTCCAAGATGGCGTTCGAAGAGAAAGCCATACTCCTACTAGATCTTCAAAGAAATCTTACCCGAAGTATTCTTCACGAAGTTTTGATTGTGAATCATATGCAAATAGTTCTTCATCTTTCGAACAAGATTTGTATTCTCATCGTTCTTTTGTACATTCTTGTAAAGAGAAAACAAAGAAAAGAAAAGAAAAAGAAAAAGCAAGAGAAGAAAAAGAAAATGAAATAAAAAGAAAAGAGAGGCAAGAGGCAAGTAAGAGAGAAAATGAGCGAATCTTGAGAGAACTTGAAAAAGCCTTTGAAAAAGCCTTTGAAAAGCAAAAAGAAAATGAAAAAGGAAATGAAAAGAAATTGAGAGTGAAAAAGAAGATGAAAAAGAAATTGAAACAAAAGAAACGAGTGATCCAGAAGAAAAAGAATCGAGTGAGAAAACAAGTGAGCAAGTGAGGATTATTTCCACTAACCACCTGTTCGATCTTCTTGTGAGTTAACTTTTCAGGTTCCTAGAAGTTTGTGCGACCAATTCCATCTACATTACCTTCCAAACGAGAGGTGTTTTAGGTTGTTCGAAAAAGGTAAGTTCGCGAATGACTACCACCCACTTGCGATGAAGGTAAGGAAGGTAAGGATTCTTTGTTTATCGAATCAAAGTCACTTGATTTGGATAATTTTGTTCACTTACTGTTGTTAACGATTTTGTTTTAAAAGGTGCCATATACAGTTTTTTTATGACGATTACTACATTGGCAAATTTGTTGACAACATTGGATTAGTTTTCCCTAAGCAAATTTTGAACATGTTTGATCAAAGTCTGTCACGTAAAAATTCTCATGTGTTTGACCCTGCAAACTTTTTGAACTTATGTGTTAAATCTTTATGTTTAAATATGCCTGCTCAATTGATTTGTGATAAATCTGCCTGTTTGAAAAGTTGCATGTTCGTTAAAAATTCTTTGTTTGGCATCCATGTTAAAAGATCTTCACATGATATGTGCAATTGTGTTCTTCATGAACAATCTTTGAGTTTTTGTGTGAAATTTCCATGTAGTGATTTGCATTCCCGATTAATACTCTTGAAGTATGAACCTTTGCATTTGTAAGCTCAGTTTTGTCAAATCAACATGTGTGTTTAAACTAGTGAAATATAATTCGTGTGGTGAGTGATTATATCTTCTAATATGTTGCTTGTTGGAATTCCTAAATCAAGTTCGTGTGTTCAAGCCTGGTATTTGCTACATGAATTGATTTTATGGAAACATTAAGCGCTTTGGCATCATTTACATTGAAATTATGTTTGCTTGAAGTTCGAATTTTTGATAAGAAGGTGAAATTCAATGATTTGGGTTTCAATTTTGATTCATTTATTAATCAACCTTGTTTGGCCACATTTGAAATTTTCGTTTCATTTCGAGAAGGTAAGGCCAACCTATGTTTTTGGAATTGAATCAAATTTCCATGGTAACTTTCCTTTTCCATTTAAGTCCATAGTTTGATAATACTCCCATCTTTTTTTGT
>NC_053449.1:30969546-31043076 GCF_007990345.1 Gossypium hirsutum
CTTAATTCAATATAAGGCTAGAAACATACCAATCTACATAAACAATGTTAGATTTGTTATTCCCAAGATTTAGTGTTTTCCAGAAATGCATGGAGACATATTACTTGGTAATAATTTTATATACCAACATTTACCTTTTTCTATTGATAAAAATTTTGTTATTTTGTCTGTAGAAAATTTCTCAGTGGAAATACCACTTATTGAAAACCATAAGTTTATGTGTGATGAAAACTTTACACCAACTAAAAAGGAACAAATTAAACAATTAGAAACAAATCATTGGTTGTTTAAAATTCTTGAAAATAATTTTAGTGAAGAACCATTAAAATTATGGAAAAACAGTCCAAGATACTGTGAAATAAAATTAATTAATCCTAATAAAATCATTAGGGTTAAACCTATAATCTATACTAAACAAGATATAGATGAATTTGATGTTCAAATAAATGAACTTCTAGAAAAAGGATTAATAGAAAAAACTAATAGTCCTCATTCCAGTCCAGCTTTTATGGTAAGAAACCATGCTGAAATTAAAAGAGGAAAAGCTAGGATGGTCATTAATTATAAGAGATTAAATCAGAATACTATTTTTGATGGATATTTTATTCCACGAAAAGAAGTATTAATTAATCAGGCTAGACATGCTAAATACTTTAGCAAATTTGATTGTAAATCGGGATTTTGGCAAATCATGCTAACCGATGGATCAAAACCTGCGACAGCCTTTAGTGTCCCTAATGGTCATTATCAATGGAAGGTAATGCCATTTGGTTTATGTAATGCCCCACAAGTTTTTCAAAGATGGATGGATTCCATTTTTAATAAATATAAAAAATTTTGTGTGGTATATATAGATGATATCTTAGTATTTTCAAAAACACTTGAAGAGCATAGAAAACATCTAAATATTATTTCTCAAGAATTCCTAAAATATGGAATTATTTTAAGCCCTAAAAAGATAGAGCTTGAGAAAACAGAAATTGAATTTTTAGGACTAAAATTATCAGCACATGGTCTTCAACTACAAGATCATATTATTGTAAAAATAAAAGAATTTCCTGAAAAATAGAAGATAAAAAACATCTTTCACAATTTTTAGGAATAGTCAATTATGGAAGAACCTTTTTTCCAAAATTAGCTGAAAAATTAGGTTCATTATATGATAAACTCAAAAAGAATATTTGTTTTGTTGGACTAAACAGGATGAAGAAGTCATAAAAAATATAAAAACAGAAATAACTTATAATCCAAAAGTTTATTTACCTAAAAAGGTGATAAACTAATTTTAGAAACTAATGCATCACAATATTATTGGGGATGTATTCTAAAAGCTAAAACAGCTAATAATAATGAAGAATTAATATGTGGTTATAGTTCAGGAAAATTTAAACCTAATGAGGTTAATTATATTATTTATGAAAAAGAATTACTAGCTATTAAAAAGGGATAAAAACTTTCCTTATTTATTTAGCACCTAAAAAGTTCATTATAAGAATTAATAATCAGGCAGTTAAACAGTTTTAACTAACAATAGTTTAGAAACTGTTCCTAGAAGAATTAGGTGGTATAATGATTTATGTACTTTTAATTTTGAAGTTTTTTATATTAAAAGTGATGAAGATTTTCTTGCTCACTTTTTGAGCAGGCCTCATGGATAGAGGTAAACAACCTCTAATAGTTGGTGAATGGACAACCGTTCACAAAAAGCCCAACAAAGGAAAAGCAGAATCAAACTCCAAAAAAGGATTTGTACCTGCACAAAAACCATTTTATCCTAACCAAGGATATTATGTGTCTTATCCAATGGTAAACCAACCACTTGGAACAAATATTTTAAATTACCCTATGGTAAATCAACCAATGGGAAATACTTTTTCATTGACCCCAAACACGGTGAGTCAATGGTCCCAAAATCTGAATTCAGTATCACAAACAAGTTATGCTGAAGTCATTAAGGGAGCTAAAAATTTGTTGAATCAACAACAAATTCAAGAATTAAAAGATCTTTCAAAAATTAAAGATTTTTATAACCCTGGTTTATCACCAGAATTTTATGATTTTATAAACGAAATATGGAAAACCCATATTTCAAATCAAAGAGCTAATTTCCGAAGAGCTCTTACCAGATTTTCATTATTTTTAGTTAAAAAAACAACTAAAGAAAATGAAGCTGAGGATTTATTATTAAAATCTATTTTATATAGAGAGTGGGATGAATTCCAGAACCTATGGATACTAAACCAACAGATCCATATAGAAAAAGAAAAATAGAGTCAGATAGTCAAATAGATGATTATCTTAGACATTTAAATAAAGATGTAGAATTTAGTGATAAAATTAGAATTTTTGATAATAAAACCGAAAATATAGCTACTAATGATGTAAAACCTGAATACCCAGGTGAAACTTCAAATCAACCTGTTCAACCAAGAATAGATGATTTAAATAAAAGAAATGTTGCTCAAGGAGGAATATATTTAGATTTAACTAATACTCCTATATCAGACTATGAAAAAGTTATAGATGATTGGGCACAGTCAATGACTATTGTTGTAAACAACAAAAAATGGTCAAAAGAAAAGTTTTTAAACTATTTTGTTGGAACTTTTCAAGGTGTTGTTCTTCAATTTCTTAGACGATGGGAAGAGTCTGAGAAAGGACAAGAACAAAAGGAGCTTTTATTAAATCAAATAGGATCTCCTAAAGACCTTTTAAAAGGATTAACCTCAATTCTAAAAATAGAATTTTGTGGTTATTGTGATAAAAAAGATCAAGATAGTGTAGCTAGTTACACACTCTCAAAAATAAAATTATGTGATATTAGATATTTAGAAGAATTTTCTAAAAAATTCATTCATGAATATCAAAAATTAAAAAATGAAAATATAGAGTTTTGGAAAAACCAATACTTTCATAAGTTACCCCCACCTTGGGATGAGATATGTATAAACACATACGTATCTTATTTAGATAAGCACGGTAGAAACTCAGGGCTTTCAAAAGATAATATAGATACTATAGGTAATAGAATTAACTTTGCAAAAGAAAGAATAACTTTACATTGTTTGCAAAGTAAAGCGGCTAAACAAGTCAAAAATAAGTTAAGTCATAAATATTGTTCTAAAATTTTAGAAAATGAATGGGAATTTGGGTGTAAACAAATATATCCAAACACTTATAAAAAACGTAAAAAATATAAATTAAGAAAATTGAAACCAGGTAATAAAAAATTCTCTGGTAAAAATCAAAAAGTGGTTAGGAAAAAGAATTCCAAACCAAAGAAACAAATTTGTAAATGTTTTATATGTGATGAAGAAGGTCATATAGCTAGTAGTTGTCCTAATAAAGGGAAAAATACTAGAAAAATGATAAAAAGTCTTGAAGAACAAAATTTAGAAGTATGTTATCAAAAGGAAACAAATTCTGAAGAAATTTTATATGAGTTAATATCAGAAACAGATTCTGATAGTAACGATGAATATATCTTTATGTTTAATATAGGAAGCAGTTCTAATAATCAATTAGAAGAAATTCTGAATCCTGAAAAACAGGATATTAAATTAGGCAATTTAATCGGAGAAGAAAAAGACTTTTCTGATGAAATGATAGAAAAGATAAATAAAAATCATATTTCTAAAGAAGAAATATATAAGATCTCTAAGTTTAAAATATGGACTCAGAGACATATAGAAAAAATTAGCGGTAACACAGTCACTAAAGATACAAGAGGAGGATTAACAGAAATCCCTCTCTTCACTAAAGAAAAAATTAAGAGGATTAGAAAGAAATATCCTTAGGTTAGATATATTCATTTAGGTATAATCATGATTACTATAAGAGCTTTATTTAGAAGAGGTCATAATATTCCTATAATAGCAGTCCTTTTAGATAAAAGATTTGAAAATCTGATAAAAGCACTTATTGGAGGTATTCAGTCTAATTTACATATAGGCGTAATAGGATTTAAAGTTAAACCCAAATTACTTTATTTCTATTACAGATCCTCTAATAGAAGAGTGTCTTTGCCTTAGAATTCAGACAAAAAATTCTGATATTAATGATCTGGCAGAAGATCTAGCAATCAGCTGGACTTCCATTAATGAATATACAAATACTGCTGAAGTAGAAATAAAAGAGATTAATAATAAAATTATTGAACTCTTTGAACCAAACAGGTTTACTACTGAAATTCAGCCAAGATTATTAGATATAAGAGATCTGTCAATTCCAAGAGATTGGATGATGGAAAAAATTAATAGTTCTAGTACTTCTAAACCAGTTAGTACTATAGAATATATGTCATCAGGTAATAAATTGTATTTTAAAAATAATTGTATAACAAATACAAATGAAAATTTAGTTTTACCCTCTAGTTCTCAACCAGAAGAAGAAGAGGATAATATTAGTACAAATAGTACACCAATAGGAATAAAAACTGTACAAATTCCTATATTTCCTACCGAACCTAGTAATAATCCTAGAAAAACTAGAATGGAAGAAATTCAAACTTCAACAATTGATAAAAAATCAAAAGTTGAAATAATGATTAAAGTTATATTTCAATATAAAAAATATAAAAATATTCTCTAAATGCTTTGGTTGATACTGGAGCTACAATTTGTAGTTGTAGAGAAAATGCGATTCTTGTAGAAAAATGGGAATTAATGAAAAAACCCATAAAAATATTAGGAATAGATGGAAGTAAAAATGTTATAAAATACAAAGCTAAAAATATACCAATTTACATAAACAATGTTAAATTTATGATTCCTAAAATAGTTTGTTTTCCAAAAATGAAGACAGATTTATTATTAGGAAATAATTTTATATGTAAATATTTACCCTTTACTATTGATAAACAATCTATTTGGTTATCAATAAAAGAGGATTTTGTGGAAATACCACTTGAAGAAAATAATAAAAGAATTTGTAATAAAAAATTTACACCTATTAAACTCAATTAGTTAATATCTGTAATTTATTACTAATATTTGCTGATTTCTTGAGCAGGCCACATGGATAGAGGTAAACAACCTCTAATAGTTGGTGAATGGACAACCGTTCACAAAAAGCCCAACAAAGGGAAAGCAGAATCAAACTCCAAAAAAGGATTTGAACCTGCACAAAAACCATTTTATCCTAACCAAGGATATTATGTGTCTTATCCAATGGTAAACCAACCACTTGGAACAAATATTTTAAATTACCCTATGGTAAATCAACCAATGGGAAATACTTTTTCATTGACCCCAAACACGGTGAGTCAATGGTCCCAAAATCTGAATTCAGTATCACAAACAAGTTATGCTGAAGTCATTAAGGGAGCTGAAAATTTGTTGAATCAACAACAAATTCAAGAATTAAAAGATCTTTCAAAAATTAAATATTTTTACAACCCTGGTTTATCACCAGAATTTTATACTTTTATAAACGAAATATGGAAAACCCATATTTCAAATCAAAGAGCTAATTTCCGAAGAGCTCTTACCAGATTTTCATTATTTTTAGTTGAAAAAACAACTAAAGAAAATGAAGCTGAGGATTTATTATTAAAATCTATTTTATATAGAGAATGGGATGAATTCCAAATGGAATTTATGGAAAAAGAGGAGATAAACAATCTTCTTGATATTTTCAATATCTTATTTATAAAGGAAAAAAAATACTCATATTATAAATAAAATATTTAGAATTTGTTTATATAATAAATCTAGACAAATTTTACCAGTAGAAATATTCAACAAAATTAATGAAACTATCTGTAATCAGCAAATAATTCAATTTCAAAAATCATTTTCTGAACATTTTCTACAATCTTATGTTTTTACAAATTTTATAAGCAAAAAATATCCAGCTATAAAATTTAGACTGGATCATGAACCGTTTGATATAACAAGTATCGAATGGGGTTTTGTTAGAGAAATAGTAGTACAAAATTTTCTTTTCATCTTTTAAAAGATTTTCCAGCTGTAGTAAAATCTTTATTACAAACCATCGTAAAAAACGATGACTTTTTCTATTATTTCTATATACAAATAAGTACTCTTATTGGTATTTTTGAAAAAGAAAAATTTTTTCAGCCATATCAAATATGGGTAATCCACAGAATGCTCGGAAGCCCCCGTCTATCTGCTGTAAATGAAGATAAAGAATACTTGGCAAAAACAATTGACAAGTGTTAAGATAATTTAAGCTATTATCAGATCCAAGCCGGTGTTGATTTAATGGCTAAAGCTAAATATCTTCTTCAAGAAAGAAATTATCAATTCAGAACTGATGGAAGAAGAATATTAGCATATCATTCATATCTTATTTATAATAGGAGTATTTTTTTCCTTTATAAATAAGATATTGAAAAATATCAAGAAGATTGTTTATCTCCTCTTTTTCCATAAATTCCATTTGGAATTCATCCCATTCTTTATATAAAATAGATTTTAATAATAAATCCTCAGCTTCATTTTCTTTAGTTGTTTTTTCAACTAAAAATAATGAAAATCTGGTAAGAGCTCTTCGGAAATTAGCTCTTTGATTTGAAATATGGGTTTTCCATATTTCGTTTATAAAATCATAAAATTCTGGTGATAAACCAGGGTTGTAAAAATCTTTAATTTTTGAAAGATCTTTTAATTCTTGAATTTGTTGTTGATTCAACAAATTTTCAGCTCCCTTAATGACTTCAGCATAACTTGTTTGTGATACTGAATTCAGATTTTGGGACCATTGACTCACCGTGTTTGGGGTCAATGAAAAGTATTTCCCATTGGTTGATTTACCATAGGGTAATTTAAAATATTTGTTCCAAGTGGTTGGTTTACCATTGGATAAGACACATAATATCCTTGGTTAGGATAAAATGGTTTTTGTGCAGGTTCAAATCCTTTTTTGGAGTTTGATTCTGCTTTCCCTTTGTTGGGCTTTTTGTGAACGGTTGTCCATTCACCAACTATTAGAGGTTGTTTACCTCTATCCATGTGGCCTGCTCAAGAAATCAGCAAATATTAGTAATAAATTACAGATATTAACTAATTGAGTTTAATAGGTGTAAATTTTTTATTACACATTCTTTTATTATTTTCTTCAAGTGGTATTTCCACAAAATCCTCTTTTATTGATAACCAAATAGATTGTTTATCAATAGTAAAGGGTAAATATTTACATATAAAATTATTTCCTAATAATAAATCTGTCTTCATTTTTGGAAAACAAACTATTTTAGGAATCATAAATTTAACATTGTTTATGTAAATTGGTATATTTTTAGCTTTGTATTTTATAACATTTTTACTTCCATCTATTCCTAATATTTTTATGGGTTTTTTCATTAATTCCCATTTTTCTACAAGAATCGCATTTTCTCTACAACTACAAATTGTAGCTCCAGTATCAACCAAAGCATTTAGAGAATATTTTTTATATTTTTTATATTGAAATATAACTTTAATCATTATTTCAACTTTTGATTTTTTATCAATTGTTGAAGTTTGAATTTCTTCCATTCTAGTTTTTCTAGGATTATTACTAGGTTCGGTAGGAAATATAGGAATTTGTACAGTTTTTATTCCTATTGGTGTACTATTTGTACTAATATTATCCTCTTCTTCTTCTGGTTGAGAACTAGAGGGTAAAACTAAATTTTCATTTGTATTTGTTATACAATTATTTTTAAAATACAATTTATTACCTGATGACATATATTCTATAGTACTAACTGGTTTAGAAGTACTAGAACTATTAATTTTTTCCATCATCCAATCTCTTGGAATTGACAGATCTCTATATCTAATAATCTTGGCTGAATTTCAGTAGTAAACCTGTTTGGTTCAAAGAGTTCAATAATTTTATTATTAATCTCTTTTATTTCTACTTCAGTAGTATTTGTATATTCATTAATGGAAGTCCAGCTGATTGCTAGATCTTCTGCCAGATCATTAATATCAGAATTTTTTGTCTGAATTCTAAGGCAAAGACACTCTTCTATTAGAGGATCTGTAATAGAAATAAAGTAATTGGGTTTAACTTTAAATCCTATTACGCCTGTATGTAAATTAGACTGAATACCTCCAATAAGTGCTTTTATCGGATTTTCAAATCTTTTATCTAAAAGGACTGCTATTATAGGAATATCATGACCTCTTCTAAATAAAGCTCTTATAGTAATCATGATTATACCTAAATGAATATATCTAACCTGAGGATATTTCTTTCTAATCCTCTTAATTTTTCTTTAGTGAAGAGAGGATTTCTGTTAATCCTCCTCTTGTAACTTTAGCGACCATGTTACCGCTAATTTTTTCTATATGTCTCTGAGTCCATATTTTAAACTTAGAGATCTTATATATTTCTTCTTTAGAAATATGATTTTTATTTATCTTTTCTATCATTTCATCAGAAAAGTCTTTTTCTTCTCTGATTAAATTGCCTAATTTAATATCTTGTTTTTTAGGATTCAGAATTTCTTCTAATTGATTATTAGAACTGCTTCCTATATTAAACATAAATATATATTCATCGTTACTATCAGAATCTGTTTTTGATATTAACTCATATAAAATTTCTTCAGGATTTGTTTCCTTTTGATAACATACTTCTAAATCTTGTTCTTCAAGACTTTTTATTCTTTTTTCAACTTCTTTTCTTTTATTAGAAAAGTTTTTGACAATATACCTTATCTTATTATCTAAAATGTCTTTAAGTTCTTTAGAAGATTTTCTTCTAGAAAACTGACCAGAAAATTTTTTATTTTCTAGTTTCCTTTTGACTTGTTTATTATAATTTTTCTTTTTATGCCTATGATGAGTATTTGGTTTTACACCTAACCATCCTAGTGAAGTTTTACTAATATAATCTCTTATCTTTTTAGGATTTTTCTTATCAATAGTTAAATTTTTTATATTATTAGTCAACATACTGGTTGTATATTGATCTTTGCTTAAATTTTTAATCAAATAATCATTTGTTTGACTATCCGACTCTATTTTCCTTTTTCTATTAGGATCTATTGGTTCAGTATCCATGGGTTCTGGAATATCTATATTTTCATCTTCAGATGAAGTGGTTTCTTCATCAGAATTATATGTTGAAACTTTTATGTCTTCATCCTGATCTGTTGAAGTTTTTTCTTCATCAGATTGTTTCTTGTATAATTCTGTTTTTTCAGAATTACTTGAACTAATACTATCATCATATTTTAACATATAATGATAATTAAACATACTGAAAAAATGTTTATGTTTTTCATAAAGTTCTTTAATTAATTTTAAATATTCAACTCTTTCAAGTTGATCATTTGATGTGATCCGGCCCGATTGATTGAGTCGATTCACTTGATTGCCCGATCGTCGACGAGAAGTTTGTTCAATTTTGTAGATAGATGGAGTTAGATGATTTTTTTATAGCGGAAGTTGAGAAAATGGGTTCAAAAGATGGTTTGGATAGATGTTTGATAGGCTCGGTGAAATAAAGAAATATTGTTTATAATTTAATAGATAAAATGGAATGGAAATTGAACTCAAGCGAAGAACGATTCAATACTATGTAAAGTATTGCCCCGGGACTTATATTGCTCAAGGTGGATTAAATGGATTGTCGAAGATGGACCTTGACCCGTTACCTATAGAGAGGTAGGAACCAAAGGTATAAAAAGGTGGATGAACGCCACACCAGGATGGTGAAGTCGGGTTGACGCCACTAGCGAGCTAGATAAGTCAGAACGAGACTCGTACGAAATAGGATAGGAGGAAACCTCACAATCAAGTTTTCAATAATCAAATTCTGTAACCTTTTACAATAAACAAGTAAGCTATTTATAAGCCTAAAATGCCTATTGATATTCGGCATCTATGTTGTTCACACTAACTTAAATTATGTTCACACAAATAGCATTAAAATCCAGTTCATGTTTGAAGATGGTACATGAATTGGCCGAACCATCATGATGCTTCACTTGATGCATTCATGCATCCTTAGCCTTGAAGAATCTCCATAATTCCATGAATGTGCAGCTCTTTAATGATCCTACATCTCCCTTGGCTGAATGAGGCATTAATGTGCCTAAAATACTTGAATGGTCATCTTGAAAATGCATGAATCATGCATGAAACGTCCCATGTATTTTCCCCCATAAATATGATCCATGAATCTTCAAATACATGAACTTTCAGCAACTCCCTCTTGCATGAACGTCCCAAATGCATGTGCTCCTTTAAATGCCATCCATTGAACCTCAATTGTGCATGCACACTCCCATACATTGCACCAATCCGTTCATGAACCTGCAGCAAATTAAATCAGCAAGTTAAATGCATTTCAAACACATTAAATTAGCAGCATATGAACTCAATAATTTGCACATTAAATTTGGCCATACATATTAACAATTTTAGACATATTTAAAACATCATAATTAATTAAGTATTTAATTTAGATATAATTAAAACACTTAATTAATTATTTGTCCAGATTTTAACAAATTAACTAACTTAAGATAAACAACTAATTTAACTAATGACAAATTAAATGGTTTATTTCAGCAAAATAAATGCAAGCTAAAGAAAGCTAAAAATAAGCTCATTGGGTTAAGATTGAGCTGAATTGAGCTTGAGTGAGTTGACTTAAGCTCGAGTGAGCTGGAAACGAGCTAAACGGAGCTTAACGAAATGAAATTGAACTAATTCAGCTCGCATGGATTTGCAAACAATGCTTAGGGAGCTGATCCAAAAGTGTGCCCGGGGCATGGTCGTATCATCATTACTAGTTGTAAAGTTTTCTTTCTAATGTTCTATAAGTGTTTTATAGGATTGGAAATCATATTCTTTTTGTTTTTCATCTTTTTTACGTTTTTTATGTTTTTTATAATTTTTTAACATAGATAACGACTGATCAGATGAAGTGTTTTCTTCATCAGATAAAACAAAAATATGATCCTGACCATTACCGTAATATAAAGGACCTAAACTTACATCAGACTCGATATTACTATTATTAAAAACTTGATCTAATTTATTATTAACACTAGTTAATATTTCTTTAGACTCATGGTTTAAGTCTAAATCTTTTATATTACCTAAATTATTTATTTTTTCTTCTACAGAATTTACTTTACTAAATAACCTACCAAAATAAAAAGAAGTTATATCAACAAGACTATTAATACCCTTACTCAGAGATGAAATGTTGTTTTCATTTCTAGAGTCTATATGCATAATATGATCACAAGTTTTATCTTTAAACCGACACTCAATTTGCTCCATAATGTTTGTCTCGGGTACCTAAGACCGGCCTGTTATCCTAACATCTTCACACAACGCCTAACGTCCTCCTTGGACTCAACGGAAACAAGAAGACAGATAAAAAGATATAGGTTTTGAAACAAACAACTGTGAAACAAACAGAAATGTAAATCAAAGAAAAAACTTACAATGAATATTACGATATTATTTCTCCAGAAACTCGTTACACCGGCACCTCTGATACCAAGCGGGGGAGGGGAGGAAGGGTAGTAGAGTATGAGCGGAAGGGAATATAGACTCTTTGATTACAAAAGGAAAGTTTACAAACGAGAAAACTAAAAAGTAAAGTAGTTGGTAATTTACAAGATGCTATACAATTGAGCTTTCCTCTCTATTTATAGAGGAATTCTAAAAATTCTATACAATTGTATTTTGAATCCCGTACAGTGTTTCTGATAAGGACTCGGCTTCTTTGTGGATGCGGTTGCTTCCACGTCTCCATCTTTTTGCATGGCTATGGTTGCTTCCGTGTGTCATGCTTGTATTTATGACCGCTGTTGTCACCGCTTGTGTCACAGTTGCTTTTGTCATTTCTTACATCATCATTGTTTTAATGATGATTAAGACTCGATTAAGACTTTTTGTCTTCATCTGTATGTCTTCATCAAGCATTAATGGCTGGTTCCATCTTGCTTGCATCATCAATCCATTTTGATGTGAACTATTATTAATGGTTGCTTCCATAATGATGACATCTACTTTGCCAAACTTTTTATTGGTATGTGGATTTCTGGATGCTATCGTTGTTGACATCAACCTGCTTGCATATTATTGAGATTTATTTCTTCAATTTCATCCAAATGTAAAGAATCTGATGAGAGTCTTGGTGGTGAGTTCCACGTCTCCCATGTATATTTGACTTTTTCTGTGATGTGAGATGGAAATTCTTCTATCTCCATTTCAGCAATCTTTTTTAACAGCTTCACAGATTCTTCGTTTCTTTCCTCCTGGATGTTTCCATTTGGAAATGCCAATATTCTTCTGCCATCCATCCATAGTTTGTAGACTTCATCATGGAGAAGATAATAGGCTTGTGATAATAAATCTAATCCTGTTTGGACTTGATAATCTTCAAATTTAGTATAACATTTATCAATTGTTTTTGACAAATGTTCTTTATCTTCATTTACAGCAGATAATTGGGGGGTTCCAATAATCTTTTTAATTATCCAAATTTGATACGGCTGATAAAATTTTTCTTGTTCAGCTATACCAATTAGACTACTAATTTCAATATGAAAATAGTAATAAAAATCATCATTGTTTATGATGTTTTGTAAGACAGACTTTACAATAGCTGGAAAATCTTTTAAAAGATGAAAAGAGAGATTTTGCACAACTATTTCTTTAGTAAAACCCCATTTAATATTGGTTATATCAAATGGTTCATGATCAAGTCTGTATTTTAAAGTAGGAAATTCATTATCTAAATAATCAGTAAAAACATATGCTTGTAGAAAATATTCTGAAAAAACTTTTTGAAATTGAATTTGCTGTCTGCAAATTTCTTTATTTATTTTTGTGAATATTTCTACTGGTAATAATTTCCTAGCTTTATTATACATACATATTCTAAATACTTTATTCATAATAGAATTGTTTTTCCCTTTATGAATAAAATATTGAATAATATCAAGAAGATTATTTATCTCCTTTATATCTATGAATTCTAACTGGAATTCATCCCACTCTCTATATATAGCAAGACCTTTTGCTATACATAAACATTACTCAGGGCGAGCAATGATTTAAGTTTGGGGGTGTGTAAACGGAAAAATATATAGGATCTTTCCTATGTAATTTATCACCTTTTTACTTAAATCTGTTGTTAAAACTAAGTAATTGTTTAATAAATTAATGAAATATGTGAAAATATGAAATTAGGACATAGAAATTATTAAAATGTGATTTTATGCTTTATTATATAGTTTTCATGCAATAAATGGCTTATTTTATATTAATTTGAATATATTATATTTTTTAAGACATAAAGTGGGCTATGCATGATTAAATTAAATTAATAAAATATAAAATTATATTTAATAATTCATTTTAAAATATTTCATTAATAATTTGTGTTTTAATTAATTAATTAAATTAAATAAATTTTATTCTTTGGTCCTCTAACTTGTTGATTTATTCTGGATAGGTTTGATAGCTTTGCTAGATTACAAAACCGTCCAAATTGGAGACCAAGTCAACCCAATATTTGTTTGCTCAAAGATTTATGATTGACCGAGTCTCAGTCCAGAGTTGTGTGGCATCCAAAATTGCTTAAAAATCAAGCAAAAAAATCAAGTCAAAAGCCACTAAGCATGGCCGGCCACAATTTGAGGAAATTTGAAGAGGTTAACATCCACTATTTTTAGCAAACTATCCCCCTCTCCTCACCTATAAATAAGACCCTCTCAGTCCTTCATTCATCAACCCTTAAGCATCCCTCAATCACTCCTCATTCATTCTTATCATTCATCATTCTCTCTTTTCTCCAAATTCTCTTAACCTTTTCCATTCCCACGCCTAGCATCATCTCTTCATAGAGATTTTATGATACGATCCCGACCAGGGACGCCCATGATGTCAGCTTGAATTCAGCTCCTTAAGCTCCATTTAGCTTGGTTCAGCTCACATAAGTTTTAATTCAGCTCACATGAGCTTAACTCAGCTTGTTTGAGCTCGGTTTCTTTTAAGCTCATTTTATTTGCTGGAATAAATTAATAAGTTAGTTTATTTATTTAGTTCTGCTCAAATAAGTGTTAGTATTAAATTTGTTTAAATCTGGACATATTTAATTATTTGCGATTAATGTGTTTCATGCATGTTTTAATATGTTTTAGTAATTACACAACATAAACATGTCTGTTTCTTTACAACTAATTAATGTGTTTTGTTGCTGATTTATTATGTCTAAGTCAACCGAATTAAAGAGCCACTTTAATGTGTCTTGTGGCTACCGAATTTATTGATTATTTCCATCCAAAATTAATTGTAATGTGCAGGTATTAATATGTATTGACCGAATTTAATTGTTGTCTGCAGGTCACTAAATTTGGCTGACTTAATGGCAAAAGAGAGCATTCAAAGAAGCGTGCATGCTAATTTATTGTGTTCCAGACATCCTTTTTCGTGCACAGCAAAGGACTCATGAAGGGCTACTAATTCTTATTTCCTATGAGCCTTTTTCGTGGAAATTAATGGCCAAGTCTACTCACAATAATTCGGCTGCCCATTCCATTTTCCCAAGTTGGCCAATGAGTTTTCCAAGAAAATTTAAAGACGTTCACACAAGCTGGACATCTTTCTCACATTTAAATGACTATTCGGTTGGCACATTCACACATGAAGACCGTCGAATTTCTTGTGTTCTCACCCAAAGGCTGTTGAATACTCCAACTTGATCATTTAAGTTCAAGACTCTCCAAAAATCAAGGCAGATAATTCAATCATTTTGGCCGAACCCAATTAAGGTCATTCAGCTCGTTTTAACTTCCTACTTGACCCCATTTAATTCAAACTGATTGGAAACAGCAAGGGCCTTATCTAATGGCGTTCCCAATGCGATGAAGGTTCAAGGGAATTGCTTGGAATTTTCCAGTAAGCTTCAGCACATTTAATTGAACATTTGCTGCCTATTCAGCTCCTTAAGTGCCTATTAAGCTAGACATTTTAATTTAGCTATAAATAGTTGCTTTGTAATCATTTTTGGGTTAGACAATTCTGTTATTCACTCTTTATGAATTATACAGCAATCGAGAGTTTCTCAACTCCCTTTGTTCATTTATGACTCAATTGACTTATCAAGTTATTCTTGTGGCGTTAATCTGATTCATTTGAACTTATCATCGTACCCTAGTGTGGCATTCACTTTGATACTAGTGGTTCCTATCTCTTAATAGATAGTGGGTCAAGGTCATTTCTATCAACTTTCCATCACCTTAAGTGTTAATAAGTCTCGGGTCAATACACGTTAATAGTATTGGTTCATTCTTGACCTTAAGTTTTCCTATCCATTCCTGCTATATTCATTGCCTTACTTTGTTTCTATCCTTTGCCGAGCCATCACCAATCCTATCCCTAAAACACTTCTTAGCCGAACCATCACCTATCCTATTCTCAAAACACTTTGCAAACCTTTGTTAAGTCTACAATCAGTCGAACAAATTCAAACTCCAAGTAAGAACGATACTTCTCCATTTAATGATCAGGCACATCAACAACTTGACTCAAATAACCAAGGAGGGATCGCATCATTTTAGAAATTAAGCTCCTTAAAGAACCCTTGGTCGGCCACCTTGGAGAGCCATCAACAAAGGAGCAAAGCAAAGGAATGAATGAGCCTCATTAGTCAGAGTCCTGGGTGACAGCCACTCTGAATTGGGTTTAATCTTCCTTTTCTTTAATTTAATATAAAGATGTATGCTATGTGTTCTTTGTTCTTGTTTAGAACAATGTTAGCTTAATTTTATTTAAGATAGGATGATTGCTTTGATTAAATAATATTTATTTGATTCACGATTATAATGTTTGTGCCTCAATCGATCATGTTTTCAATTAAAATCATGTTTGTATTTCGTTCATACGTGATTGAAATGCACTTGAATTAGCTGAGCGATCTTGACCAGACGACGACTAATGGACACATAATTGAAATGTGCATGCTCAATTTAGATCCTGACTCGATTAAATTGAAGGTTGCATAACAACTCTGACCAAGCTTTGTTATCTGCATAGTTTTTAGATTTGTGTGATTAAATTGTTTCAAAACTGGCACGTCCCTTTTACCTCACACAAATGCTAAGAAACCCTTAGTAAATAAGGATTAGTAAAATGCGTATTTACTAAGTAAAGGATTCCGAAAGGACCTAATGTGGTTTCAAAACTCATGAAAGATCGAGTTGCCATGGAATGTCTTTCCGAATGTTATTAAGCATGTTGATAATAAATTGAGTTTGATTAAAGTAATTATCCTAGTTTATTTATGTTATAATTGTTGCAAATTGTGTTTAATTTTACTAAAATCTATTTCATTCATTTAGTTTGCATACTTAGGATAATTTGCATTAGGGATTATTGCATTTAGTTTAATATATTTTGATCACCACTTCTCAACTATATTATGTTTTTATTTACCGAATTGTTAATATAATTTTACAAATTAAGTGACTTATAACAAATACAATCCCTGTGAGACGATAACTCAATACTTAATTATTACTTGATAACGATTGTGTACACTTGCACAAACCTACGCGTTACAACGGACAGAGGTTGGGACACGACTGTGTGTCCCTATTTTGAATGTTACATGGCTTGAGAGACGGGCATGTGTCTCAGCTGTGTGAGTCACACGGCTTGGCCACATGGCTGTGTGACCCCTACAGTGTGAATTGTTTTTAACTTTTTCCTTAAAGTTTCATATGTTTCTGATTTAGTCTCGAATCATTTTTGAAGTGTTTTTAAGGCCTTGAGGGCTCGAATAAGGGATGAGATGCATGTGTTTGAATGAATTATGCTATGCTTTATCTAATGTTCAGAAATGAATGTTTTAAGTTACGATTTTACGGTAATGCTCCGTAACCCTATTTCGGCGGCGGATACAGGTTTGGGGTGTTACAACTATTCTAGTAGTGGATATAGTTAATTTTTGAGAAAATTTAAAAATTTGTTATATAAAGGATTTTTTTTATAAAAATAAAGTGATTTTTGATATGGGAATTCATGGAAACAATTTTAGAAGTCAAAATGTGGCAAAAGGACCAAATCACAAGTTTTAAAAAGTTTAAGGACTAAACTGTAGTTAGGAAAAATATGAAATATGAGTCAATATTGATTAATAAATATATGGATATTGGTATAACGAGAATGACATTTGGGACCAAATAAAAAAGATTTAAAAGTACAAGGGCTAAATCATGAAATCCTCCAATTTTGCTGAGAAATGGGAAAAAAAGTGTAATTTTCACCATTTATAAGTATATTAA
Source organism: Gossypium hirsutum (assembly GCF_007990345.1). NCBI lineage: Eukaryota > Viridiplantae > Streptophyta > Magnoliopsida > Malvales > Malvaceae > Gossypium > Gossypium hirsutum. The sequence continues at coordinate 30,986,819 of NC_053449.1, forward strand.
GGGATATATTTGAGTTATGATATTTGGATTAGTGTTTATTGTTGTAAGAAATTGTATAAGGAACAAAAAAAGGGGGCAAAATGGTATTTTTTCATTAAAGTGTAATTTGGTCACTTCTCAAGTATTTTATGATGGAAATATTATTTTGATGATATATTTGATTTACGTAATTAAAATGAACCTTTGGATGTGATTATGTTAGTGTGATGAATTGTGGATAACATAGTTTTTATGGGACTTTGACTAAGCTTTGACCAAACCTTATGCAACTGACTAGCCATGGAGGGAGAGAGAAAAACTCTATTTTCTTTTCTTTGTCATTTTTCTTAAAATTCCATCAATATGGGCATGGATGCCAAGCCGAATATCAAGATGCCACACCACCGTCTCACTACTTGTTCATCTAAAATGACATGTTATTTCTCATGCATATTTTTTTATCAATTAATAATAAAATAGCATTATCATGAATTATACATCATACATTCACTTTTTGTTGATAAACCATGCCAACAATTCATAAAATAACATAACATAAATTAGGACCACTTATCAAATTATTCCAAAAATGTTACGTAGGTATCGATACCACCTCTATAGTATTAATATTTCCTTTAAATGGTATCGATACCACCTGGAAAATCGATACCAAACTAGCATTCTCTTTCTCGCCAAATTTCAAAACATTAGAAAATAATGGCACCTTTTGCAAGGTATCGATAGTTACACCCCGAGTATCCAATGTTTGAGTATATTAAGGGATATATTTGAGTTATCGATAGTTCTCACAATCCTATTGCATGCTATATCCAATGTTCTCATTAAGTCACGAGGCCAAAATATCCATATTAATATCACATATTTACTTACCAATTTTCCGCACATATTCACATTTTTAACACAATGTAATATCTGACATATGGGATGAGAACATACCCTCATATTTATTGTCACATGGCATGAATAACATACTATCATATTCATTTTCACAACAATTAACATAAGCTCATATCATATATCATAGCATCTCATATATATATTCATGATTTCATAATTTCACAAACAAACATATTTCATATTTAATCATTGGTGCGAGAAAACTTACACTCAAAATTTAGAGTAGGGGTTTAGGCTACCTCTAAATTCCCAAATACACAATGAATCATCTATGAGCAACGATTCTAAAACACTCATCGAAATATTCACTTTTGCTGAAAAACTGAAAGCTTGACAAGCTTCCCTGTGCCCTTATCTCTACTCGTTGAAGGTCCTATCAACTTCGACACTTCAACAATACAAACCACACATATATTCAGTCAACGATAAATCAATAACTCACCTCAAATAGCCACAAACACAAGCCTAAGCTACACTCTTTTCTGACCAAAACCTTTAGCACAACAAACTTAAAATTTGAATAACTCAATCTATGCTTAATATTTTTGCATGAGACAAATTCCATTCATCTATGACTAATTCCCAACCTTTAAACTACACAAAACTACACGTTTTAAGGTATCAATTTTTTTTAACAAGTTTTTGGCTATTACAATGAAAATTCATTAAAACCCAAGAAATCCTTGATGAAACTTCAAAGTTACTTTAGAAAGCTTCTAATTAGGTTAAAACTAATTAAAAAACACTTTAAAACCAATTTTTTATCCACAAACTTGAAATTCACCATTAAAGACCCAAATTTTGGCTTTTAAGTAAAACATGCATTTTAATGGCTAAAAATTTAGTTTAAAGAACCAAATAACGTTTAAATTTAATAGGAAAATGAATGGTTACCTTGAATGTAAGAAAATTGAGATTTGACTCAAACAAAAAAAAATTCACGCTTTGGAGAAGATGATGAGGATGTTGGAATTCTTGGGTGATTTTCTTGGTTTTAATGGAGGTTTAAGACTCTAGGTTGATAGGATTCAAAGAGAAGTAGGAATTGAAGATCAAAAGCAAGTGGGAGGGACTTGGGAGAGCAAGAAATGACACAAGAAAATGAGAAGAAAAGCTCTTGTGAAATAAAACTGGGAATGGGGGGTTTATTAGGTTGATTTTGAAAATTTGGTTTAATCGCTTCATAAAAGACTCACAGTTTTTACCCTTTACAAGTCAGCCCCTTTTCTAAACTTAATGAAATGTAAAACTCGTTTCTAAAAATTGACTTAACTTTATGAAAACCATTATTGAAAACATTATTGAGTACCAACCTTACAAAATTCTAAGCTCATATAGGCCAAAATTTCTAAAATACCTCTAAAACTCCAAGGCTCCATTTTGGGGTATGACAAATACTCATGATCCAAACCTTGATTTCATGTTGAAATCAACTAGAAAAATCCTTTCACAAGCTTGAATCTTTCTTCAAATCACCATTTCCTATATAGTTCATGAGATAGAAAGTTGAACCTAGAGAGAGAATTTAAAATGGTGAATAATGAAATTTTCCATCTCCCCTTACATGATATTTGAGTTTAGATGTTATGTGAAAGTTTAGAAAGATTTTGTATCAATATTTTGGTATATGTTTGTGTATGAAAAAAATGAGGAATGATGAGAAATGGGGTTCCTAAGTTAATTGAGGTTGGAATCAAATTTATCGAGGTTTGATTATATATTGTAGAGTGTCCGAAGGTAAGTACCTTGGATACTCATGCTTCTCCTATGTAAAAATGTTTAGGAAAATGGTAAAATTATGTGATAAAAATGTGAAGTTGATTAGATATATATGATTATAATATGATAATGTGTGAAATGTCACGGTTTAAAGATGTGGAAATAAGTGATTGGGTAAAATTTGATTATAAATTCAACTATCAAATGTTAATGTACTATAGGTTTCCATGAAACAATTAATGAACATGTTCTATAATATGTGACTAAATACGAAAATGAGTATATAAAGGAATATGTGTAAGTTTCCATATATTAAAGTGTTGAAAATAAGCGATTAATTGTGAAATGTGTAATTAATAAGGAAAGCTTGTTAATATGTCACATTGGTAAAATTTGGATTAATTTTGGGGATCGACCCGTATAAATAATGAAATAGAAAAGGTAGAGAAGATCGAACACAAATTTTATGTGGAAAGCTCTTCCGAAGAGTATAAAAACCACAAGCAAAAAAGGCTTCCACTTTTCACTAAATGAGTAAACAAATGAGAGTACAATATGGAGAAAATAAACCAAAATGTACTAAATGTACAAAACCCAAACCCCGAATGAGAAGCCCTAACTCAGGAACAAAATTCTCTCCATAGCTATCGTGAAACTCTTTCCAAAATTCATACACGACTACATCTTGTCTCCCTCTAAAAAGCCTATGACTATACATTTAATGGCCTCACAAAATAGGCATACAAGACCTCTTTAAATAGGCTAAGATTAGAGTTTTAATCATACTAAAATTGTAACACCTCATACCCAGACCGATTGCAGAACCCGAGTTACAAGATGCTACAATAGTTACTGGAACATTATAGCACATTTTATAACATTTAATCAAATCATAAATCATTATTCACTTTATTTACATGTACAATGGAGATTATAAATATATCAGGGATTAGATCAAGTATACAAACATAAATTAATTAAATCGAGATTGAATTAAGGACCAACCTGAAAATTTATAGAACTTTGAATTAAGTATCGATGCCAAAGAACAACAATTAACAAAAAAGATAAAATATTTTAATTTAAAAATTTACTTTTAAAACAATCATCAATAATTTATTCAATAAACATGTCATTCAAACTTAAACGGGACTTAATTCGACCCTATAAGGCATTAAAAATGATTTAGAAACAACCAGGGATTAAATTGAATCAAAACATGAAAATGGGTAAAAAGTGAAAACATGGGTTACACAGCCGTTTGGCAAAGCTGTGTGGCAAGTGATAATGATGTCTGGTAAATATTCAGAATTGGTGAATAGAATTATTTCTGTAGTGTCCGCAAGGAAGATAATTGTTCAGGGCATAGATGCTTATCTAGCGTACATCATGGATATGCCTAAGCCCAGGAGTGAGATCAGTCATGATACGAACTCGCCTCGGTGATGATTTGAGTCGTTTAGATTGCTCGATCGTTAAATCTAAAGAGTATCTTTCTTACTTGAAGTAGTTGGTAATTCCGTTAAGTGAAGGGAAAACAAAGGTTGACAAGATGGTTCAAAGGTTAGGAATGTGTTGAGGATAGTTCAGTTAAGTAAAATGATGATGGAAAATGGTTAAGTGAAAGATGTTAAGGATTCGACAAACAAAGAAAATAAGATAACTTCGAAATGGATAAAGTTCGAAAAGATGGAATAGGCTTAAGGCCAAGGAAGAACCAATACTAAATGGAGTATTGACCCGAACCTTATACGACACTTAAGAAGGATGGGTGTTGAAGGATAGGACCTTGACCCGCTAACTAGGAAGTTAGGAACCACAGGTATCAATGGGGTGAATGCCACACTCAGTTTAGGAGTAATAAGTTCAAAGAAACAAGGATGATGCCACTAGCAAGCTAGATAAGTCAACTTGATTCTTAACGAAATAAGAGAGTTCAAAAACTCACAAATGTCATAAACATTCAACAATGGGCAAAAGTCCCTTACAATGAGCTGATTACAAGTACTTATAGTGCTAGATAAGGCCTAGCCAAAAAGTCATAATTGTTTAGCTTAAATGAGCTAATAATAAGCTGAAATAAAACTTAATCACTAAGCTCAAACTCTTGAAATTCTAGGCCTAAGTAACAACAACTATCAATAAAATTTAATGTTCTAATTCAGCTAATTTAATAAGCTTGAATGCTTAGGTTTCAATCTTTAGCAACCAAAGAGTTTAGGATAAGCTTTAAATTCTCCCTTAGACAGCCGAATAGACACCAACAATATTCATGATATTTTTGGCCACACAAACAGACCATGGAGTGTGATACGACCATGCCCCGGGCACACTTTTGGATCAGCTCCCTAAGCATTGTTTGCAAATCCATGCGAGCTGAATTAGTTCAATTTCATTTCGTTAAGCTCCGTTTAGCTCGTTTCCAGCTCACTCGAGCTCAAGTCAACTCATTCAAGCTCAATTTAGCTCAATCTTAACCCAATGAGCTTATTTTTAGCTTTCTTTAGCTTGCATTTATTTTGCTGAAATAAACCATTTAATTTGTCATTAGTTAAATTAGTTGTTTATCTTGAGTTAGTTAATTTGTTAAATCTGGACAAATAATTAATTAAGTGTTTTAATTATATCTAAATTAAATACTTAATAAATTATGATGTTTTAAATATGTCTGAAATTGTTAATATGTATGGCCAAATTTAATGTGCAAATTATTGAGTTCATATGCTGCTAATTTAATGTGTTTGAAATGCATTTAACTTGTTGATTTAATTTGCTGCAGGTTCATGAACGGATTGGTGCAATGTATGGGAGTGTGCATGCACAATTGAGGTTCAATGGATGGCATTTAAAGGAGCACATGCATTTGGGACGTTCATGCAAGAGGGAGTTGCTGAAAGTTCATGTATTTGAAGATTCATGGATCATATTTATGGGGGAAAATACATGGGACGTTTCATGCATGATTCATGCATTTTCAAGATGACCATTCAAGTATTTTAGGCACATTAATGCCTCATTCAGCCAAGGGAGATGTAGGATCATTAAAGAGCTGCACATTCATGGAATTATGGAGATTCTTCAAGGCTAAGGATGCATGAATGCATCAAGTGAAGCATCATGATGGTTCGGCCAATTCATGTACCATCTTCAAGCATGAACTGGATTTTAATGCTATTTGTGTGAACATGTTAAATACCTGTGTGAACAGAATTTAAGTTAGTGTGAACAACATAGATGCCGAATATCAATAGGCATTTTAGGCTTATAAATAGATTACTTGTTTATTGTAAAAGGTTACAGAATTTGATCAATTAAACTTAATAGAACTTTTGTTCTTGTGAGGTTACCTCATCTCTTCTTTCGTTCTAGTCTCGAAGCGACTTATCTAGCTTGCTAGTGGTGTCAATCCGAACTCCATTGAACTTATCACCGAATCGGTGTGGCGTTCAACCATCTTCCTATACCTTTGGTTCTTACCTCCATATAGGTAACGGGTCACGGTCTGCTTCTATCCTTCATCAAAATTCACCTTAAGCAATATAAGACTCGGGGCAATACTTTTTAGTATTGAATCATTCTTAAAGTTTGAGTTTTTTATCCATTTCCATCTATTTATCATCTAATACGGGGTTACGCGCGGACCAAGATCGAGTTGCCAAGTCACGAGAAACTCCTACAAAAACCCTAAACAATTAGATCTGAAACGAAACAGAAAATTAAAAGATTAGATTTTTGAATTTTCAGATCTGAAATAAAATCCCCAAATCAGCAAAGAATCAAATTGAGAATAGAAATAAGTGTTAGGGTTCTTGAAACCCTCAAGGAGATTGTGATTCTGCCCAATTGAACACCAAGATAGTTTTCCCCAAATTTCGACAATCTAATTTCACCCAAAAAGAGTATGGAAAAACCCTAGAAATTGGGGATTTTTGGGCTGATTCCTTAAGATAGAAAAAGGTTGAAAACACAATAAGAACAGAAAATAGATTAGATAATGATTCAGCACAAGTAGAAATAAAGAAAGAATTGACAGTAAGAAATTAAAAGATAAGTCCTAAGAAGCCTTGAAATCTCGAAAGATCTCACAACTCCCTTAAAACGGCTCTAATCTCCCCTCCAAAGAATATCAATGGCAAGAAGAAGGTTGAAGATGACTCCCACAATCACAAGATTGTTAAAACAACTTCTAAAGAAAACTCAAGAGAGAAATCTTGGAGAAAACTCAAAGAAAATTCTGCTCTCAACAAATCTGAAATTTTAATAATAATGATAAGTGTTTAACAAGGTGGACAGCCATGCCTTTAAATAGGCCTTATAACTAGTCCTAATCTAATTAGAAAACTAAAATAAAAAAACTCCTAATTATTTTAATATGGAAATTCGGTCAAAGGTCATTTTATCTGGGACTCTTGGACTGAATATTGACATAAAAATTTAAACTAAGTAAATAAATAAATAAATAAATAAAAATAAAAATAAAACTTTACAACTTGGGCCACTTTGACAATTTGGCTTGATTTTCAACTAAGTATGGATGGATTTCTTGATTGGGCTGGGAATTTGCTTATTGGGCCTCGCCTTCAAGAATTTGGGCTTTTGTGACTCGTATCATTCCCCCCTTCCTCAAAAAGATTCATCCTCGAATCTAAAAAATCAAATGAACTCGACTTTCCTCTATCGAACGGGACTAATGGCAATTGAGTCCACTGAGAAGAATAGCCATGAGATAGTAAATAGCAACGGAAATAAGCTTGTAGTCCAATCATAAGCATAATAGAACAGGTATAACGCATGTGAATAGACAGATTCAGATTACCATGCAAACAATCTAATTTACTCACCACTGCCTCGTCAAATATTTGAAACAAAGATGGACATGTTTTAAGGCATTCAGTCGTCTCACATTGTTCCCACAAACCATGAATAAATTACGAGTAATAAATCAAATGGTAAACATAATCGTCACAAGTAGGTATTTGAAAAGATTCACATGGTTCACAGAGTTGCATAGTCATACCATGCATTAATCGACAGTCTATAGATTCACTCACACATGCATTATCAAAAACAAGAATCTTTTTATCAACCATCAAAACAGATAGATCATCAATAAATAAAATAGGACAGTCAAGCACGTTTCGATCTAAGTGTTCATCAACACGATCTTTATCACTATCCGAGGAGTACAAAAGTGTTTCAAAGGTTTCAAGCATCTTACCTCGATAAGCAGAAGAATAAGGGTTGATTTTACCTTTTTCATTTAAAACAAACCTTCGCTCATCGGGGGCATAGTGTAGTCGAATCTCCGTTGTTGAGTTAACCTTTGTCAAATGGAACTCAAACTTCATGTACAACCACATAAACTGTTTAAGGCACGAATATAAATTGAAAACAAATTTGGAAAATTTCGTTACCTTATTCTCCAAAACAGATTTGGACAAATTCGAGGATTTTACACAAGGTAAATCAAGAGAATAACAAATCACGCTTCTTTTTGTAATGACTTTATCAACCACAATCGAAGAGTAACAATTAATCGGATCAAAATGAGGGGATCTTTTAAGAACTAAGTCACCAAAAGTTTTATCAATAATTTTCAAATCTGCACTGGACTCGGTTTCTAAAATTTCCTTACCTCGCTTACCTTCGGGATCATGTAGTGTGATTTCATCTTTGCTTAAGTTGATCGTATGAAAGCGTCTTTCATTTGAGAGGTATTGAAGTTGAAAGTTATCTTTCGATCTTTCGGGAACCTGAAAAGTAGCAACACAAGAAAAATTCATATCTTGGCTAGTGGAAACATTCCTCACTACCCTTTCCACGTCTTTTTCTTTTGTTTCTTTTTCTAATTCATTTTCTCTTCTTTCTTCAATTTCTTTTTCACTCTCAATCTCTTTTTGCTCTTTTTCATTCTCTTTTTCTTTTTCCTCACTTGTTTTAACAGAATTTTTCAGTTTGATTTGGTCCTCATGGACTTGTTCTAGAGTGAGCGGCACTAAGGTGAGTTTCTTTCCTTGATGCTTGAAAGAATACCTATTGGTACGACCATCGTGAGTGACTTTTCGATCTAGTTGCCACGGTTCTCCTAGCAACAAATGGCAGGCTTGAATAGGCATTACGTCGCACACAACTTCGTCTTGATACTTACCGATAGAAAAGGCGATGCGCACTTGTTGAGTGACCCTAAATTGGCCTTCGTTGCTAAGCCCTTGTAGTTGATAAGGTTGTGGATGCTTGGTAGTGGTTAAGCAAAGCTTTTCCACCATCGTCGTGCTGGCTATGTTCGAGCAACTTTCACCATCAATAATAACTCTACAAAGCTTACCTTGTACGTGGCAGCGAGTATGAAAGAGATGTTCTCGTTGCTGCTCGCTCTTTGGTTTTGCCAAAGATGATTGTCCATGATCATGACAATCATCATCCATTCTAGGGACACGTTGAGGGTTGCACCTATGGGGCTGGTTATCCCTATCTTCCTTAATTGGATCTCGATATTGATGTTTTTGATTCACTCGTACCTCATTCAAAGTAGTATTCAATGCTTGAAGTGTAGCATTTATTTGTGTGATTGCAGCAGTATGTCTGTCTAACTGTTGTTGGACTTTCATAAGTGCATCATTATTATCACCTTTAGACATCTTCAAAACCTATAAAAAATAAACACTCAACACTCAAAAATAAAAGTTAGCAAACCTCACCATTAATCACACAAAAAGAAAAATCAAATTCTCAATGAGGTCGAATTCAATCTTGTGAGTTCTTTATCAGAGTTTATATCAACCAATTAGAGAGTGTGAACCAAACTACCAAAGAATCCTAATTTGCACTAGGATGCCAAAAACTGACGAGACACCAAGTGATTCGTGTTGCACCGAGGAAGGATTGTGCACACGTTTAAATCCTATTAACACAAGAAACAAGAAGGTGTTAGATATTTTAAAAGGATAATAAAAAGCAAACAAATGAAAACCTACAGCTAAGAATCAATAAAAATTGCTGAAAATAGAAAACCCGAAAAACTGTGGAGTAACTTGACAACTTCGTTCGAGGTGTTCCTGATCTCAAAAAATCACAAAATTAAATCTCGAATGTCCTTAAATATTTAATTTTTGATCTGGAAAGTTTGGGCACCAAACTCAACCCGCTGAATTTTTTTAAAATTTTTATTGGATTTCGTCTTTTTTTCGATTTTTTTGACTTTTTGACCGATTTTTTGCGGGAATAATTTTTTTATATTCAATCACAGTGCCAAACACATGTATGTAAAATTTCAGATCAATCGGACAACGTTTACCCACTCAAATGAATTTTTTTGAACAATTTTTCTGGGTAAAACTGCTGTTTATGCTTTAAAAAATAGAGATCAGTTTAGAAATCAACCAAGAACACCCAAAATGCCCAAAATCTGATACCAAATGATACGGGGTTACGCGTGGACCAAGATCGAGTTGCCAAGTCATGAGAAACTCCTACGAAAACCCTAAACAATTAGATCTGAAACGAAACAGAAAATTAAAAGATTAGATTTTTGAATTTTCAGATCTGAAATAAAATCCCCAAATCAGCAAAGAATCAAATTGAGAATAGAAATAAGTGTTAGGGTTCTTGAAACCCTCAAGGAGATTGTGATTCTGCCCAATTGAACACCAAGATAGTTTTCCCCAAATTTCGACAATCTAATTTCACCCAAAAAGAGTATGGAAAAACCCTAGAAATTGGGGATTTTTGGGCTGATTCCTTAAGATAGAAAAAGGCTGAAAACACAATAAGAACAGAAAATAGATTAGATAATGATTCAGCACAAGTAGAAATAAAGAAAGAATTGACAGTAAGAAATTAAAAGATAAGTCCTAAGAAGCCTTGAAATCTCGAAAGATCTCACAACTCCCTTAAAACGGCTCTAATCTCCCCTCCAAAGAATATCAATGGCAAGAAGAAGGTTGAAGATGACTCCCACAATCACAAGATTGTTAAAACAACTTCTAAAGAAAACTCAAGAGAGAAATCTTAGAGAAAACTCAAAGAAAATTCTGCTCTCAACAAATCTGAAATTTTAATAATAATGATAAGTGTTTAACAAGGTGGACAGCCATGCCTTTAAATAGGCCTTATAACTAGTCCTAATCTAATTAGAAAACTAAAATAAAAAAAACTCCTAATTATTTTAATATGGAAATTCGGTCAAAGGTCATTTTATCTGGGACTCTTGAACTGAATATTGACATAAAAATTTAAACTAAGTAAATAAATAAATAAATAAAATAAAAATAAAACTTTACAACTTGGGCCACTTTGACAATTTGGCCTGATTTTCAACTAAGTATGGATGGATTTCTTGATTGGGCTGGGAATTTGCTTATTGGGCCTCGCCTTCAAGAATTTGGGCTTTTGTGACTCGTATCATCATCTTTGTAACTTAATTCTTTATTAAACCGAACCTATCTTTCATCAAACCAAAACCCATCCTTTGAACCCATTTTGCCTACCTTCCGCTTATAAAACATTCAAACTCCATCTATCTACAAATTTGAACGAGCTTCTCGTCGACGATCGGGCATCTTAAGTGAACCCGACTCAATCAATCGGGCCAGATCACATCAGAGTGTTCTTAAAGAGGCAATCGGTTATGGAATTTGTAATCACTCCTTTGTCCATTGCTATTCTTGAACAGCTCCTTGGAGAAGATGGAGAGGCTGCCGAAGTTTAATGATACATATTGCTCTCCTTTTATTGTTGTAACAGGCCCTTGTTTGTAACCAATTCCAGTTGAATAGTCGCATTTATCACTTTGTAACAGCCCTTGTACATAACTAATTCCAACAAAATAGTCACCTACAAGCATTTATTAACAAACACATTTAAACACACTAAACTTAATAAGCTTAATTAATAAACTGTAAACACTTAACTTAATTTAATAAACTGTAAATAAACATATTTAACAATAAGTTATTCCAGCAATTAAATAAACTAAGATAAGCATTTATTCCTGCAAATAATTAACTAAAATGAGTTTAATAAAGAAAATAAAGTCTAGCAACTCTATTATTAACTAAGATGAGTTTAATGAAGAGCGAATAAATCAACACCAACAAAATCTGGAATTGTGTGATCAAAAGTTGACATATCATCTGCTTGGTTGTGTTGATCATGTGGATTATCTAATTTTTGGTGTGAAATTTCCATGTTTTTGTAAATCTTTTCGAATGAAATTTAAAGGGTTTGCTTGTTTGAATTTGAGTATGTTAACACCCTCGTTGTTTAATTTGTGTAAATTGTTGGAGATAAAAGGACTCTTTTTGCCATTTGGATCGAGTAGTCAAAATCATGTCTTTAATCCTGGAGTTTGCTATTATGAATCATCCATGAAAGAAAGCAAGCATCATAAATTTTGTTTGAATGAATGTATAAACAATCTTTGTTTTTATGATACTTTGTCTTTAAGTTTGAAAATGAGCCATGTGAATCTTGTTGGTTTGTTAAGTCAAAATCAAAATTTTGTTTTCGGAGGATGTTCTCAACTGTGGACTAAAAGATCCGAACATGTTTTGAATGATAATGATTTTGAGTTGCTTAGTGCTCTTTCTATGAAGTCGATCATGAAATTGCCAAATCAAATTGAAATGGCAAGAGAAAATTTTGTCTTTGACCCCGGTGAACACCATTCTATATCATTGCCTAAGGTAATCGAACCATGGAAAGTTGACTTCCAAAACTATAGCTATCAAATGCCTTGTGATTTATGTTTGTTTCCATCGAAGAAAAAGGTAAGAACGATTTCTATTTTTGACCCCGGTATTGGATTATTTGTTCAAACTGTGAATCAAATCTCAAAAAGTTCCTTTGTGTTTAATCTTCATCGTTTCACTAATTTGTTTTATTCTTTTAAAGGTGACAATGTGAAGTGGTACCCTCCTAAAGAGGGAAGGCATGCGAATGAGCTTCTTTTGATCCGAGTTAATTGTGGCTTTCAGAATCTTCAACGATTTTTCGCGAGTAAATGGCCCGATTTGGGGACAAATCGCTTTAAAGAGGGAGGGGATGATACGACCATGCCCCGGGCACACTTTTGGATCAGCTCCCTAAGCATTGTTTGCAAATCCATGCGAGCTAAATTAGTTTAATTTCATTTTGTTAAGCTCCGTTTAGCTCGTTTCCAGCTCACTCGAGCTCAAGTCAACTCATTCAAGCTCAATTCAGCTCAATCTTAACCCAATGAGCTTATTTTTAGCTTTCTTTAGCTTGCATTTATTTTGCTGAAATAAACCATTTAATTTGTCATTAGTTAAATTAGTTGTTTATCTTGAGTTAGTTAATTTGTTAAAATCTGGACAAATAATTAATTAAGTGTTTTAATTATATCTAAATTAAATACTTAATAAATTATGATGTTTTAAATATGTCTGAAATTGTTAATATGTATGGCCAAATTTAATGTGCAAATTATTGAGTTCATATGCTGCTAATTTAATGTGTTTGAAATGCATTTAACTTGCTGATTTAATTTGCTGCAGGTTCATGAACGGATTGGTGCAATGTATGGGAGTGTGCATGCACAATTGAGGTTCAATGGATGGCATTTAAAGGAGCACATGCATTTGGGACGTTCATGCAAGAGGGAGTTGCTGAAAGTTCATGTATTTGAAGATTCATGGATCATATTTATGGGGGAAAATACATGGGACGTTTCATGCATGATTCATGCATTTTCAAGATGACCATTCAAGTATTTTAGGCACATTAATGCCTCATTCAACCAAGGGAGATGTAGGATCATTAAAGAGCTGCACATTCATGGAATTATGGAGATTCTTCAAGGCTAAGGATGCATGAATGCATCAAGTGAAGCATCATGATGGTTCGGCCAATTCATGTACCATCTTCAAGCATGAACTGGATTTTAATGCTATTTGTGTGAACATGTTAAATACCTGTGTGAACAGAATTTAAGTTAGTGTGAACAACATAGATGCCGAATATCAACAGGCATTTTAGGCTTATAAATAGATTACTTGTTTATTGTAAAAGGTTACAGAATTTGATCAATTAAACTTAATAGAACTTTTGTTCTTGTGAGGTTACCTCCTCTCTTCTTTCGTTCGAGTCTCGAAGCGACTTATCTAGCTTGCTAGTGGTGTCAATCTGAACTCCATTGAACTTATCACCGAATCGGTGTGGCGTTCAACCATCTTCCTATACCTTTGGTTCTTACCTCCATATAGGTAACGGGTCACGGTCCGCTTCTATCCTTCATCAAAATTCACCTTAAGCAATATAAGACTCGGGGCAATACTTTTTAGTATTGAATCATTCTTAAAGTTTGAGTTCTTTATCCATTTCCATCTATTTATCATCTTTGTAACTTAATTCTTTGTTAAACTGAACCTATCTTTCATCAAACCAAAACCCATCCTTTGAACCCATTTTGCCTACCTTCCGCTTATAAAACATTCAAACTCCATCTATCTACAAATTTGAACGAGCTTCTCGTCGACGATCGGGCATCTTAAGTGAACCCGACTCAATCAATCAGGCCGGATCACATCAGAGTGTTCTTAAAGAGGCAATCGGTTATGGAATTTGTAATCACTCCTTTGTCCATTGCTATTCTTGAACAGCTCCTTAGAGAAGATTGAGAGGCTGCCGAAGTTTAATGATACATATTGCTCTCCTTTTATTGTTGTAACAGGCCCTTGTATGTAACCAATTCCAGTTGAATAGTCGCATTTATCACTTTGTAACAGCCCTTGTATATAACTAATTCCAACAAAATAGTCACCTACAAGCATTTATTAACAAACACATTTAAACACACTAAACTTAATAAGCTTAATTAATAAACTGTAAACACTTAACTTAATTTAATAAACTGTAAATAAACATATTTAACAATAAGTTATTCCAGCAATTAAATAAACTAAGATAAGCATTTATTCCTGCAAATAATTAACTAAAATGAGTTTAATAAAGAAAATAAAGTCTAGCAACTCTATTATTAACTAAGATGAGTTTAATTAAACTAAAGTTTAGCTTGCAATAAATTGCCATACACGCTTAGTAAGCTGAATGAGCTTGTAATTAAGCTTCATTTTGCACTTAGGCCCCTCGAGCTTAGGCCACTCTCGACGATGTCGGTTGTATCGTAACATGATGCGACTAGGTTCGCATCAAGTCAAGTGCCTATAGTAAGAGAATTCTTGGATGTGTTTCCTTAGGATTTTCTTGGGATGCCTCTTGAGAGGGAGATAGAGTTATTGATTGAGACAAGGTCACGATAAAGAATAAGTACCCTATTTCAAGGATTGAAGACCTATTTAATCAGTTAAGTAGGGCTTCAATTTTCTCCAAGATTGATCTATGATCAAGTTATTACACGATAAACTTGAATATAATATTAAATATATAAATAAAGATTAAATGTGATGATTAGTTTGCGACAGAATGTACAAATATACACAGTCGTTATCAAGTAATAAGTGGGTAAAAAGAGTATCGTTTCCATAGGGACTGTATCTATTAATCAACAATTGTAAATTTGATAATTAACAAATTGGTATAAAAATAAAATATTGGAAGGTGATGGATGTCCTAATTAAATTAACAACTAATATGCGAATGAGATAAAATCAAATGCAATGAAATGTTTAGTAGTAATTCACAAGTTTTAACAACAATAACATGAATAAATTAGAACAATTACAACTCTTGATTTGATTCATTCACGTTTATGCTTAACAAATGCTTCAGAAAAATTACATGCCAACTCGATTATTTATCAACTCAGAATCTAAAATACATAAGCTTCTCTCGAAGTCTTATACTTATCACTTAGAAAAACTTGCATATGCTTATGTCAACATTTAACTAAGGATTATATCATCATTCCTTAGAATATATGCAAAGTAACAGGGACGGGTCCGTTTGAAACAATTTAATCACATAAATCTGAAGTTATAAAAGGTAACAATGTTCCTCTGAATTATGACAAACCTTTAATTTATTTCTGTTTGAATATAAATTAAACAAGCATCTTCCAAATATTGTGTCCATTATTCACCATTCGGTTTTGATTCAGTAATTTATTCTAATGTAGTGAAATAGATCTTAATGCATGAACAACATAAATTATTTTATTTGGAAGCATAAATAACTAAGGCATAGAATATTATAAACATGAGTTTGAACAAATTGAATCATGAAATTGCGATCATCTTAAACAAAACAAATGAAGTCATTTTCAATAATGAAAAGGAAATCAAATAATTTACAAACTGGATTGTAAACTAATAACAATTTAAAGGGACAAGAAGACGAAACTCTGAGAAGATTTCAGTGATTCTCCGTGAACTATCAGTGGTGGCTTCCTCCTATTTTCGTCATTGCTTCGATGCAAATTATTCCTTAAGTTGGTCAGCCAAGAGAGCTTTTCTCTCAAGAATTGCTTACTAAGGGAGCTCTCAAAGAGAGGATGGGAAAATGAAAGAAAATGGAAGGCTTAGGTGTGTGAGAGAAGAAACAATGGTGAGTGAATGTGTTGAATGAGGGGTGGTATTTATACATGAGGGAAGGCTTGAGAGTTTGCTAAGAAATAGCATGAACATCCCTTGTAAATCTCTCATGCATGGCCGACCATATTTTGTAGAAAGAGGGGTTGATTATTTCATGATTCTAGCTTGATTTTTGATTGATTTAATGGCATGGGTTGGACGACAACCATGGGATTTTACTAGGGCTATTTTGTGTTTTTTTACAAATGTAGGGACCCTTAATTAATTGTTCCAAAGTTGGTTGGACTGCTCATTTTCAGATTTGGGCTTCTCTCCTCTTAGTGGAGATGATACGAGTCACAAAGGCCCAACTCAAGCTCAAGAAGGTGATGGGCTCAAATCAAGAAAATCAAGATTCACTTTCTTGTTTTCAAGAAAATCAAGAAACCGAATGATACAAACTCATCTCGTGATGTTTTGAGTCGTATGTGTTGTCCAATCGTGAATTGAGTAAGGATGGATTCGTTTCGGTTTTAAAATGAAACAAAATAGAGATAATGGCTTCAAACAAAGGTAATAAACAAAATAAAGAGGAAACAATAACAAATTAATTGGCTAAGACCGAAAATGAACCAACAATAACGAATTGTTGACCCGAATCTCAAAATGGTCTTTAGGTGTTTTCGGTTAAAGGAAACAGGAAAGGAACCTTGACCCACTATCAACTATGATAGGAACCAAAGGTATATTGAACGCCACACCAAAGGTGATAAGTTCAGCAACAAAGAAAAGATGGACGCCACAAGCTATGCTTGATAAGTCAAATCAATTCCGAAAGAACAAAGAGAATTGGATAGCTCACAATTCAAATATTTCATCTATATTCAGCAAAAAGTTGTTCCCTCTATGGCTGATTACATCTATTTATAATGCTAGAACAAGGTAACCGAATGGTCAAAAACATCCACTTAATGTGCCATAAAAAACTGATGTCTTTTCTTATTCTTTGAACCAAATAACTCCTTCCATAAAATCACTTTAATTCAGCTGATTTGAATGTCTTTAATGGCTTAGAAAATGACTCTTGAGTTGTCCTTGGCTAGTTGAATAGATACCATCTCTTACCAGCTCCTTAATGACATTCAAAGGCTTGATTAATTTCTCTTAAAAGCTCCAAAAACGGCTGGAAGTGGAAGAGTTGCTGCTGAATTTTAAAGGGCATAAAATGCTCTTTAAAAACTCCTTTTAATGATCTTTAAGCTCCTTTTTTTAACAGCCCCTTTAATTGTAACTCAAAAGAATTTGAACAACCACTTATTAAATGTGTAACAGCCTTGAATTGTAACCACTATAAGCTAAAAAGTCACCTGCAATAAACACATTAAAATGAGTTTATTAAACACATTAAAACACTTATTAATCATAACACATATTAAACTTACTTAAATAAATGAACTAAAACATATATGCAATAATTATTCCAGCAACTAGTTTAATTAAAGAAGCATAATTTAAAGAACTTAATTTATGCATCAATAAATAATCCTAAGAACTAGATCAATTAAGAAGCATCTTATTTAATAAAGTTCAATAACTAACTCATGTATTAAAACTTTAAGATAAGTTAAATTAATTGATCAGCAACTTATTTATTAAACTAAAACAAGTTAATTAAAAGAAACAAATTCAACTTGCAATAAATTGCAAGTAACGCCTTTTGAACGGTTTGAAGCACGACTATCAAATCCGGCCACTCCCTCTTCCCAAGCTCGTTCCACATAGCTTGCTATTGCATTTCGAAATCTCTTAGCTCGTGATCGAGTTATTGGTCCTCGTGGCAGCTCAATGGATTCGGTAGTAATTTCTTGGGCTAAGGTTGCATCATTCCCCCCTCTTCGAGGTGATTTGCTCCCAAATCGTCACCTACATCGAAAAGAGATAAATCAGCAACATTAAAAGTAGCACTAACCCCATACTCACCAGGTAAATCTAACTTATAAGCGTTATCATTAATTCTCTCCAAGACTTGAAAAGGTCCATCTCCTCGTGGTAATAGTTTGGATCGTCTTTGAACGGGAAATCTCTCCTTGCGCATGTGAATCCAAACCCAATCACCAGGTTCAAATATTACTCGTTTATGGCCCTTGTTAACTTGATGTGCATATTGCTCCGTTCTTCGTTCAATATTATCCCTAACTCGCTGATGTAATTGTTTCACAAAATCTGCCTTTTTCTTTCCATCTATGATGCGATCCTGGTCGCATCATGTTACGACACAACTCGATGCTACCGAGATTGGCCCAAACTCGAGGGGCCCAAGTGCAAAATGAAGTTTTTAATTTCAGATTGTCAATTTGGCAGCTGAAAAATAAGGACTTTGATTCATTAATTTTTAGTTATTTTAGTTTGTGTTTTTAATTATGTCATAGTTTGCACATCATTAATATGTGTTCTGCATTTAATAAAGTCATGCATTATGTAACTTTCATGTTAGTTAAGTTTGCATCATTAAATTAAGTCAAGTTAGTTTAATTATGTAACTTTCATGTTAGTTAAATTTGCATTTCAAAACCATGCATTTAAGCATCTTAGTTTAATAAATGAGTTACTGGACATTTATTCAACTCATCTTAGTTTTAATTAATAAGTGTTGTTCTTAATTAATCTAGTTCCTAGGATTATTTATTGATGCATGAGTTAAGTTCATTTAATTATGCTTCTTTAATTAAACTAGTTGCTGGAATAATTATTGCATATATGTTTTAGTTCATTTATTTAAGTAAATTTAATGTTTGTTATGATTAATAAGTGTTTTCATTTGTTTAATAAACTCATTTTAATGTGTTTATTGCAGGTGACTTTTTATCTTATAGTGGTTACAATTCAAGGCTGTTACACATTTAATTAAGTGGTTGTTCAAGTTCTTTTGAGTTACAATTAAAGGGGCTGTTATAAAGGGAGCTTAAAATCATTAAAGGAGTTTTTAAAGAGCATTTTATGCCCTTTAAAATTTAGCAGCAACTCTTCCACTTCCAGCCGTTTTTGGAGCTTTCAAGAGAAATTAATCAAGCCTTTGAATGTCATTAAGGAGCTGGTTAAGAGATGGTGTCTATTCAACTAGCCAAGGACAACTCAAGAGTCATTTTCTAAGCCATTAAAGACATTCAAATCAGCTGAATTAAAGTGATTTTATGGAAGGAGTTATTTGGTTCAAAGAATAAGAAAAGACATCAGTTTTTATGGCACATTAAGTGGATGTTTTTGACCATTCGGTTACCTTGTTTTAGCATTATAAATAGATGTAATCAACCATAGAGAGGAAGAACTTTTTGCTGAAAATAGATGAAATATTTGAATTGTGAGCTATCCAATTCTCTTTGTTCTTTCGGAATTGATTTGACTTCTCAAGCATAGCTTGTGGCGTCTATCCATTTCTTGTTTTCGAACTTATTACTTTCATAGTGTGGCGTTCATCATATACCAAGGTTCTTATCATCATTGATAGTGGGTCGAGGTTCATCATATACCAAGGTTCCTATCATTCTTGATAGTGGGTCGAGGTCTTTTCTTTGTTGTTTACCTAAACTGCCATTCACCTAAGAGCTACTTTGAGACTCGGGTCAACAATCTCTATTGTTGGTTCATTCTCTACCCTTAGCCAAATTTTCCATTCGTTGTTAAACCTATTTCCCTTTTAAACTATTGTTTGTAGCCTTTCTTCTATTTTGTAGAAACGAACTTAGCCTTACTCAAATTCACGATTGGGCAACACATACGACTCAAAACATCACGAGACGAGTTCGTATCAAATTGGTATCAGAGCTAGCGAATTTGGAGTAAGAATCGATGTTGTCGGCATTACGGTATAGTAGTTTCTCGAAAAAAAAACTCGAAAAAAAAATTCAAAAAAAAATTCGAAAAAAAAACTAGTTTCCATTCAAACTTAAAAGATTGGATATCAAGTTGTAAAAAAATTTGAAAAAAAATTGTGAAAAAAAAATTGTGAAAAAAAAAGAGAGCTAGTTTTGAAATTTAGTTTTTGTTTGCTGCCCATATTTTAGTCATTATTACCTTCTACTATTTCGCCACACCCAACCTTTTCATTTCTTTGTTTCAAGCCTACCTTCCTTTATCCTACAATATTCTTACCAATCCCAAACATCAAGGTTGTAAGCTGACCCACAACAACTGCTTTTTAAGTTTAAATAATTCCTAAGAACTTAGAGAGGAGGAGTGAGTGGAAATAGGCAAGAGAGTGGTGAGTTTATTCGAGAGTATAAAAGCCAAGTGTGTGAGATTTCTTTGTGAGTGGATAGTGAGATTCTTTGTTGTGAGTTCTTAAAAAATGTCACGAAGTCTGGAAAAAAATTCAGACAAGGGAGTTGGATTCCGTCCTGTAAGAATTGTTGGAGGAAGTGTGCCAGATTTTACACTCCAAGCCTTTACGCATGAAATGGAGCATCTATTTGATCGAAAACTCAAACCCATGAAGAAATGATTGGATCGTGTCGAAGAGCGGAGTCATCGAGCAAGAACCCAACGGGAGCAAATTTATCCAAATGAAAGGACAGAAATGAGATCATCAAGGAGACGAACATTCGACGAATATGTGAAAAATAGACCCTTATCCAGATTCCTATTCTTCAAGGAATTTAGGCCGAAATAAATCCAGCTATGAGTTTGAAGCCTATCAAGGTAACGAATGAGAAAGTACAAGTCATTCTTCGTATGCATCAAAGTATTCATCTACAAAAAAATCCTTACGAAGAAGTGAATATGTTTCGTATAAGAACTCATCCATAGAGGTTTATTCACGAAGAGTTGATCGTGACTCTTATGAAGATTCTTCCATTTCTTTCCAACGAAAAGTCTATTGTTCTGATTCTTTTGTATTATCTCCATTTTGTAATAAAGTTGAGAGAAGAAAAAGAGTGACGAGAGAAAAAGAAACCGAAAAAGAAACAAAAATTGAAAAAGAGAAAAAGATTGGAGAAAGAAAAGAAAGAGTGCGAGAAACAAGTGTTGTTGAAAATGAAAGAGAATTGATGAGTGAAAGTGAGTTTTCAACAAACAAAGAGATTGTGGAAAAAGAAAGAGAAGTTGAAAAAGAAACGAGTGGAAAAGATGA
This sequence comes from Gossypium hirsutum, assembly GCF_007990345.1. NCBI lineage: Eukaryota > Viridiplantae > Streptophyta > Magnoliopsida > Malvales > Malvaceae > Gossypium > Gossypium hirsutum. The sequence continues at coordinate 31,008,050 of NC_053449.1, forward strand.
AAGTCAACAAGAAAAAGCGAGGAATGTTTTTACTAACCAATCTGCAAGTTGTCCTCATATTGTTTCTTCTTTCCAGGTTTCTAGAGATTCAAATGACAAGTTTCAACTTCATTACCTTCCTGATGAGAGACGATTCCATTTGATCGAAAAAGGTAAGGTTCAAACGCTTAAAGGTAAGCAAGGTAAGGAGTTTTTAGTCAATGAATCATGGCAATCAGGTTTGAAAGTTGTTGATAAAATTTCCGATAACTTAGTTTTAAAAAGATATCCTTATTTTGATTTGGTTAATTGTTACTCGCTATTTGTGGTTGATAAATTCGTTTTAAGTGTAGGCATGAAGGGTTGTTCACTCAATAAGTTTTGTGTTGAAAAATCTTTTGATGTTGTTCGATTAAATCCACAAATACAAAATCTGATCATGTTTGATAAAGAGCTTTCATGTGAAACGCTCAATCTATTTGATCGTGATGGTAATGAAAATTTTTTAACTCTTAGTGTGAGATCTTCGTATATTTGCATGAGATTTGAGAGATTTGATTGTTTGAATTTATTTTTGCCTACATCTTCTTTATTTGGCATGTGTGATGTCTTGGTGAAAGTGAAGTTTTTGTTACGTTACAGAACGACTGATCAAAACCATGTTTTTAAACCCGGAGCCTGTATTCCTAAGTTGATCCTTGGGGTATGCACAACTTATTTTCTCGAAATAGGAATCCATCTTGCTGATAGTACCTGTCATACGCACCTTGCACACATAACTTGTAAACTTCTCCAAAATCAGAATCATCAGCATATAATTCCTTTAAATAAGCAAAACCAAGTAACTTAACATCCAAATAATTTAAAAGAGCATACCTTCGCGATAAAGCATCTGCAACGATATTTTCCTTACCTTGCTTATACTTAATCACATATGGAAAGGATTCTAAGAATTCTACCCATTTTGCATGTCGTTTGTTAAGCTTAGTTTGCCCTCTCAAATGCTTCAAAGCCTCATGGTCCGTGTGTATAACGAACTCCTTAGGCCAAAGGTAATGCTGCCATGTTTCTAATGCACGTATCAATGCGTACATTTCTTTGTCATAGGTGGGATAATTGAGCGTAGCTCCATTAAGTTTCTCGCTAAAATAAGCCACCGGTCGCCCATCTTGCGTTAAAACCGCACCTATTCCTATTCCAGAAGCATCACATTCTACCTCGAAAATTTTGTTAAAATTCGGCAAACATAAAAGTGGAGCATTAGTCAAGCAATCTTTGATTTTAACAAAAGCAGATTCTTGTTCATCAGACCAAATAAAAGGTGAATTTTTTTTGATAATATCGGTTAATGGGGCAGCAAGAGTGCTAAAATTCAGTACAAACCTCCTATAGAAGCTTGCAAGGCCATGAAAACTTCTAACTTGGCTGATGTTATTCGGTCGTGGCCATTCTTGTATTGCTTTAATCTTCTCTTGGTCCACCTCTAGTCCATTCGCACTTACAACAAAACCTAGAAAAACAACTTTGTCAGTACAAAAGTTACATTTCTTAAGGTTTGCATATAATACTTCCTTTCGTAAAACCTTCAAAATAGCATGCAAATGTTCAAGATGTTCAGTTAATGATTTGCTGTAAATTAAAATATCGTCAAAATAAACTACGCAAAATCGACCAATGAAAGACCTCAAAACGTGGTTCATCAACCTCATGAAAGTACTCAGTGCATTGGTGAGGCCAAAAGGCATCACTAACCACTCATACAAACCGTATTTAGTCTTAAATGCAGTCTTCCACTCGTCCCCCTCCCGCATACGAATTTGATGATAGCCACTTTTCAGATCAATCTTAGAGAACAATTTTGCACCACTAAGCTCGTCCAACATATCATCAAGTCTAGGAATGGATGTCGGTATTTGACGATAATTTTGTTGATAGCTCGGCAATCTACGCACATCCTCCATGAACCATCTTTTTTAGGCACCAACAGAACGGGAACCGCACATGGACTTAAACTCTCCCGTATATAGCCTTTTTCCATTAATTCTGCCACTTGTCGTTGCAACTCTTTAGTTTCCTCTGGGTTGCTTTGATAAGCTGGTCGATTTGGAATTGTAGCTCCGGGAATAAAGTCTATTTGGTGTTCAATACCTCGAAAAGGAGGCAATCCACTTGGCACATCTTCCGGGAAAACGTCTTTGAATTCTTGAAGCAAAGAAACAATAGACAAAGGTAAAGAATTATCAAGTTCGTTAGCATCAAATAAGCATTCCTTGTACATAAGTACAAGTACGGGTTGATGCAACAACAATGATTTTCTTATCTCTTTTTCTCTCGCAAATACGCTCATTTTACCACTCTCGATTTCTTTTTGACTTTCTTGTTCCTCTCGTATTTTTACCTCCACTCCCTCAATTTTTTCTTTCTTTTTTTCATTTTTCTTGTCTCTCTCTTTTTCAATCATTTCCTTCAACTTCAATTGATCTTGGTACACTTGCTTTGGAGTCAATGGCGCTAAAGTTACATTCTTGCCTCGATGCTTGAATGTATAGCGATTTGTATAACCATCATAGATCACGCGCCTATCAAACTGCCATGGATGTCCCAAAAGTAGATGTCCCGCATGCATAGGAACTACATCGCACACCACTTCATCTTGGTACTTTCCAATAGAAAATACCCCCACTGCTTGTTTTGTTACTTTCAGCTCACCTCCATCATTTAGCCATTGCAACTTGTATGGAGTTGGATGTTTAGTTGTAGCCAAACCTAGCTTTTCCACCAACATAATACTAGCTACATTAGTACAGCTACCACCATCAATGATCATACTACATACCTTGCCTTGAATGTGGCATCGAGTGTGAAAAATATTCTCCCTTTGTTGATCAGTTTCAACACTTTGAATACTGAGGCTACGCTTCACCACAAGAATTTCTCCTTCAACGAGTAACTCTAAATCTTCATCATCGGATGGCATTTCAGGTTCATTTTCATCCTCTTCCTCCGACTCAACTCCTCCATCAGCTCTTATCACCATAATTCGTCGATTGGGACATTGACTAGCTATGTGCCCTCGGCCTTGACACTTGAAACATCTTATGTCTCTCGTGCGATTTGGCGCTTGCTCATTTTTATTTCGACTTGTCTCTCCAATGGGTTGATTTGATTTAACTGCTACAGTCGGCTCTTTTGTTCTAACAGGGGGTTTGTTGACTCCTTGATTCCATTTGTTGGTTGAAGAATTGGCATAGGGTCTACTAACTCCTTTTCGCTTAAGTTGCTTTTCAACCTTAATCGCCATATGAACCATGTCCATCACTTCAACATAGTGTTGTAGTTCAACTATGTTGGCAATGTCACGGTTTAAACCCGCAAGGAACCTAGCCATGGTTGCCTCTCGATCCTCCTCGATATCAGCTCGAATCATCGCTATCTCCATCTCCTTATAATAGTCTTCAATACTTCTATTTCCTTGAGTAAGGTTTTGAAGTCGTTGATAAAGATCTCGATGGTAGTATGATGGAATAAATCTTTTCCACATGACTGATTTCATTTCTCCCCAAGTAGAGATGGGTCTTTCACCATTTCATCGTCGACTAGTTACAAGCTGGTCCCACCACACTATGGCATAATCAGAAAACTCAATTGCCACGAGTTTCACCTTTTTACTCTCCGAATAGTTGTGGTAATCAAAAACAAGCTCAATCATCTTTTCCCACTCCAAATAAGCTTCAGGGTCATTCTTACTTGGAATGGTGGAATTGTCATCTTGATATTCTTAAGATTGTCATCTGGTCGTTCACGATCTCTAGGACCTCGTTGTCGTTGACGGCCTCGACGTCGTACACTTTGGGCAGATGAGTGATCACTTTCTTTCCACTTGCTTCATAAGGATCTTGAATTGGACGTTCTCGCTCTTGTCTTGCATCTTCCGGAGTCATCTCACGTTGTTCTTGTCTCTCGACTCGATATAATGATCTTCAATTGGTTCAAGTTTTCTATCAAATAATCGCTCCATCTCTCGCATAATTGCTTGAAGGGTAAGATCTGGCACTCCTCCAACATTTCTTACGGGACGGAACCCTCCTCCACATTTTGATTTCTTTCCGGACTTCGTGACATATTTTTTTTAAAAATGAACTCACAATAAAGAATCTCACTATCCACTCACAAAGAAATCTCACTTCCTTGGCTTTTATACTCTCGAATAAACTCACCACTCTTTGCCTTTTCCACTCACTCCTTCTCTCTAAGTTCTAAGGAATTATTTAAACTTAAAAAGCAGTTGTTGTGGGTCGGCTTACAACCTTGATGTTTGGGCTTGGTAAGAATATTGTAGGACAAAGGAAAGTAGGCTTGAAACAAGAAATGAAAAGGTTGGATGTGGCGAAATAGTAGAAGGTAGTAATAACTATAATTTGGGCAGCAAACAACAACAAAATTTCACAACTAGCTTCTTCTTCTTTTTTTCACGAATTTTTTTTTCACTTTGATATCCAATCTCTTGAGTTTGAAAGGAAACCAATTTTTTTTGAATTTTTTTTTCGAATTTTTTTTGAAGAAACTACTATACCGTATTGCCAACAATGTCGATTCTTACTCCAAATTCGCTAGCTCTGATACCAATTTGATACGAACTCGTCTCGTGATGTTTTGAGTCGTATGTGTTGCCCAATCGTGAATTGAGTAAGGATGGATTGTTTCGGTTTTAAAATGAAACAAAATAGAGATAATGGCTTCAAACAAAGGTAATAAACAAAATAAAGAGGAAACAATAACAAATTAATTGGCTATGACCGAAAATGAACCAACAATAACGAATTGTTGACCCGAATCTCAAAATGGTTTTAGGTGTTTTCGGTTAAAGGAAACAGGAAAGGAACCTTGATCCACTATCAACTATGATAGGAACCAAAGGTATATTGAACGCCACACCAAAGGTGATAAGTTCAGCAACAAAGAAAAGATGGACGCCACAAGCTATGCTTGATAAGTCAAATCAATTCTGAAAGAACAAAGAGAATTGGATAGCTCACAATTCAAATATTTCATCTATATTCAGCAAAAAGTTGTTCCCTCTATGGCTGATTACATCTATTTATAATGCTAGAACAAGGTAACCGAATGGTCAAAAACATCCACTTAATGTGCCATAAAAAACTGATGTCTTTTCTTATTCTTTGAACCAAATAACTCCTTCCATAAAATCACTTTAATTCAGCTGATTTGAATGTCTTTAATGGCTTAGAAAATGACTCTTGAGTTGTCCTTGGCTAGTTGAATAGACACCATCTCTTACTAGCTCCTTAATGACATTCAAAGGCTTGATTAATTTCTCTTAAAAGCTCCAAAAACGGCTGGAAGTGGAAGAGTTGCTGCTGAATTTTAAAGGGCATAAAATGCTCTTTAAAAACTCTTTTAATGATCTTTAAGCTCCTTTTTTTAACAGCCCCTTTAATTGTAACTCAAAAGAACTTGAACAGCCACTTATTAAATGTGTAACAGCCTTGAATTGTAACCACTATAAGCTAAAAAGTCACCTGCAATAAACACATTAAAATGAGTTTATTAAACACATTAAAAACTTATTAATCATAACACATATTAAACTTACTTAAATAAATGAACTAAAACATATATGCAATAATTATTCCAGCAACTAGTTTAATTAAAGAAGCATAATTTAAAGAACTTAATTTATGCATCAATAAATAATCCTAAAACTAGATCAATTAATAAGCATCTTATTTAATAAATTTCAATAACTAACTCATGTATTAAAACTTTAAGATAAGTTAAATTAATTGATCAGCAACTTATTTATTAAACTAAAACAAGTTAATTAAAAGAAACAAATTCAACTTGCAATAAATTGCAAGTAACGCCTTTTGAACGGTTTGAAGCACGACTATCAAATCCGACCACTCCTTCTTCCCAAGCTCGTTCCACATAGCTTGCTATTGCATTTCGAAATCTCTTAGCTCGTGATCGAGTTATTGGTCCTCGTGGCAGCTCAATGGATTCGGTAGTAATTTCCCGGGCTAAGGTTGCATCACCGAATCTTGGCCCAATTATGCTGTTTGAAGAGATTTCAAGAATCAAGAAAACCAAGATTTCAAATCTTGGAAATCTTGGTCCAAGAAACCGAATCTTGCAGCCAAAGCGCATTGGATCTCTGTTACGAGCATCAACGACTCAATTTCGGTAGGAGATGGATCACGAGCCCAAATTCTTGAAGGCGAGGCCCAATAACTAAATTCCGGCCCAATCAAGAAATTCCTTCATACTTAGTTAAAATCAGGCCAAAATGTCAAAGGGCCCAATTTATAAACATTTTAATTGTTTAATTTAATTTTTTAAGCTGTAGGAACATCTAGGTAAAATTCGGCCCAAAAACAGCCCATATATATGCTTAGCCGAATTTTCCTTTATTTTATTCTATTAATTAGGTTTAATTTTATTAGTTACTTGTTAGATTAGGATTACTTGAGGCCTATTTAAAGGCATGGCCAGCCACCCCTTGTACATAACACTTAGATTTATTCTTAAATTTCAGATTTGTTGAGAGCAGAATTTTCTGAGTTTTTCTCCAAGATTTCTCTCTTGAGTTTTCTTTAGAAGTTGTTTTAACAATCTTTTGATTGTGGGAGCCATCTTCAACCTTCTTCTTGCCATCGATATTCTTTGGAGGGGAGATTAGAGCCGTTTGAAGGAATTTGTGAATTCTTTCGGGAATTCAAGGGTTCTTAGGACTTTTCTTTATTTCTTGCTGTTTCATTTTTATTTCTTTATTCCTACTTGTGCCGATTTTTTATCTCATTTGTTTGCTGTTCTTCTTTTGTTTTTCCAGCCATATTCAACTCAAAGAATCGAATTAAATCATCATTCATTGGCAGCAAAGAGTCGTTCTCAAAAATCTCCAATTCCTAGGGTTTGGTCGATTGGATCTCTTTCAATTTGGGGATCAATTGATTGCTGGAAATTAGGCATTCTTGGCCGAATCAATCCCTTGGCAGAATCGCATCCTTTCCATACTTTCAATTCCCTTTGATTCGTTTTTTTCTATTTCTTTGTTTCTTGCTGCTCTTTTACTTGAATTTAGGGAATTTCAATTCAATTCTGATTTGCTTTTAATCTTGTTCTTTGTTTTGAATTCAGATCTGATTCGTCTAGAGCTTTCATAGGAGTTTCTCGTGACTTGGCAACTCGATCTTGGTCCGCGCGCAACTCTTCATCATTTGGTATCAGATTTTGGGCGTTTTGGGTGTTCTCGGTTGATTTCTAAACTGATCTCAATTTTTTAAAGCAAAAACAGCAGTTTTACCCAAAAAAATTGTTCGAAAAAAATTCATTTAAGTGGGTAAACGTTGTCCAATTGATATGAAATTTTACATACATATTTGTGGCACTGTGATTGAATATAAAAAAATTAATCCCGCAAAAAAATCAGTCAAAAAAGTCAAAAAAATAAAAAAATACGAAATTCAATAAAAATTTTAAAAAAGATTCAGTGGGTTGAATTTGGTGCCCAAACTTTCCAGATCAAAAATTAAATATTTAAGGACATTCCAGATTTAATTTCATGATTTTTTGAGATCAGGAACACCTCGAACAAAGTTGTCAAGTTACTCCGCAGTTTTTCGGGTTTTCTATTTTCAACAATTTTTATTGATTCTTAGTTGTAGGTTTTCATTTGTTTGCCTTTATTCTTCCTTTACATTATCTAACACCTTCTTGTTTCTTGTGTTAGTAGGATTTAAACGTGTGCACAACTTCTTCCTCGGTCAACACGAATCAATTGGTGTCTCGTCAGTTTTTGGCATCCTAGAGCAAATTAGGATTCTTTGGTAGATCGGTTCATCCACTCTCTAATTGGTTGATATAAACTCTATAAAGAACTCACAAGATTGAATTCTACCTCATTGAGAATTTGAATTTTCTTTTTGAGTGATTAACGGTGAGGTTTGCTAACTTTTATTTTTGAGTGTTGAGTGTTTATTTTACAGGTATTTCAAAAAAAAGAGGAAAAAAATAAGATGGTAGTCCGCTGAACCCTTAATAGCCAAATGGGAGACGATTTTGATAACCAAAGGACCAATATTTTCCATTCTAGGTGTTTTATAAAAGGTAACTTATATTCACTTATTATTGATAGTGGGAGTTGTTCGAATCTAGTTAGCAGTTATTTGGTGGATTCCTTAATGTTACCTTGTATCGAGCACCCTAAGCCATATCACCTTCAGTGGCTTAATGAATGCTCAAAAGTTAAAGTTAACAAAACAGTCCTTGATCACTTTTAAGCTCGGGAATTACGAGGATGAGGTATGGTGTGATGTGGTCCCAATGCATGCGACACACTTGCTCCTTGGACGACCTTGGCAGTTTGATCGTGATGCTACACACCAAGGCAAGCTCAATAGGTACTCTCTTGTGTTTAAAGGCCGAAAATTCACTTTTGCTCCTTTAGATCCCAATGATGTATATAAGTTGTTTCTTACTGCTCTTTTAATTGAATTTAGGGAATTTCAATTCAATTCTGATTTGCTTTTAATCTTGTTCTTTGTTTTGAATTCAGATCTGATTCATCTAGAGCTTTCATAGGAGTTTCTCGTGACTTGGCAACTCGATCTTGGTCCACGCGCAACTCTTTATCAGGAGAGTTTGGGCTCTAATGTGAACGACAGACTTGTTCTTTTCAACAACCCACTCTAAGCTAGGTTAGAATAAATTCTTTAAGCCCAATGCCTTAGCTTTGTTGTCCTATTGATACGATCTCGGTTTAGTAGTTGAGCCCGAGTCGTTTAGTTCCTGATCGTAAACGAAGAAGTATATTAGACAAGAAGAAGATAGAATATATTTGTGTTCAAAGAAGTAAAGTAAGTTCGTGCAAAGTTGGATGTGGATTTGGTTTAAGTCGAAATGGTATGACTAGAATGATCAAGTTCGGTTTAGGTTTAATTAAGAAATGGTCTTTTTTTTGGTACTTTTGGTATTTGGGAATTGGTACGAAATGGTAAAGGATGTGACACAAAATGGTAATGGATTTGGTACGAAATGGTAATGGTTCAAAAAGGCCAAGAGTGAACCAACACTAAAGAAAAGTGTCGACCCGAAACTTATAGGACCTAAATGAGTTGGAAATGGTTGATAAGGACCTTGACCCGATACTTAAGAAAGTATGAACCAAAGGTATCAAAAGTGAATGCCACACTCAGGTTTAGGGAGTGATAAGTTCGGAAGAGACTCGAAAGGAAGCCACTAAAAGCTAGATAAGTCTTACGGGTCTCGAACGAAATTTGAGAGAAAAATGCCTCACAAATTTGGCAGCAATTCGATAATTAAAATGTCAAAAGTCCTTTACAAAGTAAAATTTCAGCTATTTATAAGCAACACCTAAGCTAGCCGAATGGTCACTTACATTCCTTAAAAATTAAGCAAATGAATCACTTAAATGAACTAGCTAGATTTGGCTGAACATGGAGCTCCATTAGACACCTTCTAGATGAAGCATTGGACTTGGAAAAACTTGGATGATGCATGGATAGCTAGGTTGGCCAATGGGCATAAATTAGCTCATTTATGTTGCAACTTTTGGCTGAAAAGTGACCAACAATTAAGAGGGTAATGAGCAGCCAATTCAAGTGCGAAAGCTCAACATTGAAGAGTCATGGAGTGTGAACACATGGAACCGAAAAGCCAAGATGAATCCAGCAAATGTGAAAGGATTAATTGACAGCTTTGGAGTTGGAAACATTAGCTCTCTTGACTGAATAGTCACCTAGGAATGCCAAATTCAGCTCACCAATTTGATGCATGTATCTCCAGGTTCATTGAATCTATTGTGCATGCACCAAGCTAAATGAATCTCCACATTCGGCTCACCTTGCTAAATGAACCCCCACATTCGGCGAAACCTACATAAATAGGAAGAACTAAGATTAATGTGGTATTTAGATGAACTAAATTAAGAATAAAAACAAGACACATTAATTCAGTCAACAATGACACTAAAATCAGCTCATTAAATTCGGCAGCTTTAAAGCAACTTTAAATCATGTAATAAAACTTGACATATTAAAAACATGCAACAAACATATTAATAAGCTGTAATAAACTAATTAAATCGACTTAAATAAATATTCAGCTATTAAATTAATGTCTAGTTGATATTGAGCTGAATTGAAAATGTTTGAGCTGAAGTTGAGCTAATTTGAGCTTATTGAGCTGAAATGGAAGTTAATTCAGCTCGTATTAAAGTGCACGGATTCCTTTTCGAGTTGGTCCAAGCTTCCTCGATGTGACCAACCAAGATCTCACCCCAAACTTTGTCAACTAAAGCCGAAACAGCCTCCTTGAATTGTTTAGCTCATGATCGAGTGATGGGACCTTGGGGCAACTCCAACGGCTCCTTGTTCAAGCTAGGTAGGACTTGAGGCGTGGCCTTATCACCTATGGTGATTGATAATCACCTCATATGCATGTGTCATCCATACTAGCTCCGAACATCGAACAAATCAGTGTACCAAGCTGCAACAATTTTAGCCAAAATTATGAAATTTTCAAAATGCAACAACATAAAGTAAAATTATGTAAAATTAGTACCTAATTACTCAAAAGTTACAATCTTACTTTAATTGTGCCAAGATTCTCAATATGTACTAAAGACACATAATTAGCTATTAAGATACTCAGGATTTACACAAATTCTAAGTTAAAAGGTGCTCTAAAAATCTATATAATTTAGAGTTATCACACCCCAAACTTAATCCATTGCTCATCCCGAGCAAAGTTTCATGCAATTCAAAAATTTTAAAAAGGAAATCTTACACAATATTTAAGCAGAATCAATTCTTTACATAATAATGCATTAACAAATTTATGCCCACAAACTCTTCTTACTAATAAGTTGCTCGTATGTAAATATAATTTCAAAAATATTTTATCAAGTAAAAGAATATGCTAACAATAGTCATAATTCACATGCTTTTTTGAGCCATATGTAAATCCTACCATTCAATTATTCTTCCTTATTCTAATTAAGCAAGACAATCTTAATGTTTAATAATGATCTTCATATATTGAACTTAGTAATTTCTCTCCACTATAGTCAACATAAGTATCAAAATCAACAGGTCTTTCACAGGGTTGTAATGGCACTGGGCTCAAGGTAGGAATAAAAAGAAGAGATTTTTGGGCTAAGTAATAAACTGGCCTTGGATATTCTTTAGCATAATCTACCTTACTTATTGGGTTAAGACCCCTAAAATTAGTTTTGAACTGATGCTCAATGATACTTCTCGGTATTTGATCATACTTTTTTGTTCTTTGTTTTTCTTTTTTTAGTAGATACCTTCTTCTGACTTCTCCCTCAAGATTTCTTTTCACCAAAACAAGTAAAGTTAAATTTGGTGCAAAGATAACGTAAAATTTATGAAAAGAAAGCAAGATGGCTTATGATGTAGGTGAATCAAATAAAGTAGGCCATACAGCTCAAAAATTAGGTTCCAATGGTTAATTTTAAATATGTTAGGCTTGAAAGGCTCAAACAATCCAAACAAAGTGTACCTATATCATTTTTAGATTCTTATACCTCCTAGGATTTTGCCTCAAGAAAGTTACTAAAACTTAAACCTTCATGCATTCCTAATTCTAAGGAAAAGTAAATTTTCATAGCTAAAACTACATGAGACATAGAAAACACAATCATATCATGATTAAGCTAACATAATTTAAAAAAAAACTAAATGGAATCATAAATTATACTTTCATTTGAGCTAACTTATTAACAAAAAGTTTCTTTAAGTATTAATTTATTTCAACATACTTATGTGTGAGAATTGAAAATAAAAAAAATGCAAGATGGCCCTACCCTTTTAAAAAGAAGCTTTTTCGAAGACTAACCTATAAGTAGTCATTTCTAGTGGTGTTCTAAAAGCTGTTTGATAGGCCCATAGAGCATCATCATTGAGCCTCTGGGACTAACATTTTCTATTAGGTCGAACAGTCTTCTCAAGAATTCCTTTAGTCTCACAGTTTGCAAGCTCAACTTAGCCATTCGTTCGTGGATGATAGACAATAGCTACTTTGTGTTTCATGTCATACTTGTCAAGCAACCACTTAAGCCATTTATTTACAAAGTGAGATCCTTCATCGCTAATTATAACTCTAGGATTCCCAAACCTTGTAAATACATGCTTATGTTGGAATCACATGACTACCTTAGCATCATTTTTTGGGAATGCCCTGGCTTCTACCCACTTGGATACATAGTCAGTAGGCACTAGGATGTACCTATTACCATAAGAAGAAGGAAACAAGCTTAAAAACCAATGCCCCAAACATCAAATAATTCTACATCACAGGTGTTTGTCAAAGGCATCTCATTCCTTATTGATAGGTTTCAAGTCCTCTAGCATCGATTGCAGTTGTTTACATATGCATATGCATCTTTAAACACCATAAGCCAAAAAAATCAAAGTCACACAATCTTTGTTGCAGTGCGGGAACCTCCAAAATGTCCTTATTTGGAGATGAATGGCAATGGTATAGGATCTCGTCTATCTAGCTTCCATCTACATACTTCCTAATTATACGATTTGAATTTTTCTTAAACAAAAATGGCTCCTGCCAGAAGTAATATCTACTATCATGAAGTAATTTCTTTGTTACATCCCAAAAATCGAGGGTTAGTAGAATCATAATTGTGAATTGAGAGAGTGGTCATGCCCTAATTTTTTAGATTAATTATGCATTTTTAGGAAATAAATGAGGTATCCATTTGTTGCTTAAGTATTAGTGAAATGTTCCTTGAAATCCAAGTTCAAATCCCCTTTCTCGCACAATTTTTATTATTTTGTAAATTTTGCATCAAACCCTAGTATGCGACTCACCTGTTTTAAAATAAATATTTTAAAATAAATATTTCAAAATTGTTTCAAGAGTGAGGAAAGAGTGCAGTGGTTAAAAGAAATATTATAAAGCATGGAAAATAGATTAAGGTCCCAAGTTCGATTCCCTTCCCTTGCAAAGTAGCTTAATTTTTGCTAAAAATTCTAATTCTTCTTATTTTGTACCGCCCAAGCCTTTAACCCTAGGTACATATAAAAAATTTTCTTGTCTTTTTAGCCTTTAAGTTAATTTTTCCATACCCTAGCCGTTCACCCTCTTCCTCTCCTATTTTCTCTTCAATTTTCTTTCTTTCTTCCCTTGTGTGCTGCCACCCAAGCCAACAAGATCCACCATCAATTTCTCTTTTTTTTTGCAATGGGTTCTTACACCATTATTTTCCTCTTCTTGCTAAGATTTTATCATAAAATTTATAGCCTTAAACCTAAAATTTTAGCACTTAAGATTGGCCTCCATTTATTCCTCAAAATAAGTCCACCTATCTTCTTGCTTGACTAAGTGCCATTTTCTTTCGTTTTTCTTGATGGATCTTTGAATAAAATACCAAAATTTTTAGATTTGGAATGAGGTTAATTTTTAATTATTTAAATATTATTTTTCTAGCCTTCCAAGTAATTTTAAACGTGATTTCAAATCAGCCCCAAATTAGCAGCAGTGGTGTATGCACCTAAAGGCTAGAAAAGGGGTTATTGTCCTTTAATTTTTTCCTATTTTTTCTAGAAATATCTTGGATTATTGAACCCTTTCTATTAATCCTTTAATCATGTGTAATTTAGGAAAAATTAATCTGGATCAATCGACGACATAGATCTAACAATTCAGGAAGCATAAGTTTGGTTGATTATGGGCTAGTGTGTAGTTTCGATTTTGATGTTGGGGAAATTGTTAATTAATCAAATTAAAGATTTTCAAGATGGAATAGCTACTTAGTTTTTAGTATTTAAATGTGCTAGGTGTTGAATTAAATGCCCCATATCAATAGTGAAGTTGTTAGACATTCGTGCGTACGACTTGTATCAAACTAGTGTAAGAAACCTAACTAGTTTGGATATGAAAAATCATTATAATTGTGATTATTGGATTGAACCCATAAAAGGGTGTTTTGGGTCTGTTTAAGAGGTATATTAATTTAGTTAATTGATATTTTTAATTCAGGTTCATTTAAAAGTTTATTAGAGAAATCACGAGATTCACAAGGGTGCAGCAGTAGAACGTAAATTAAAGTGTGGATCTCAACTCGTTAACTTGAATGTTTTGAGGTTATTTTTAATTTATTTAATTGATGACTAAGCTTGCTGGCCGGGCTTGGAAAAATGCCTAATTAATTAAATTGTAAGTGGCCAAACCAAGTACGTTTCGAGCCTTAACTGTTTGACATGTTAGCAAAACTGTGAGAGTGACAGAATAATTGTGTGATTGATATTGTTGTGGATGATTAGTTGATATGATGTTTGTTGATTGTATGATACGACCACGCCCTGGGCACATTTTTCGATCAGCTCCATAAGTATTTATTGCACACCCATGCGAGCTAAATTAGATCGATTGCATCTCACTGAGCTTCGTTTAGCTCGTTTCCAGCTCAATGGGATCATTTTGCTCAATTTGAGTTTATTTTAATTCTTATAATTTAATTTGCTGAAATAAATTGACTAAGTTAGTTTATTTATTTAATTCAGCTCAAATAAGTGTCAGTAAATTAATTTGTTCAAATCTGAACATCTTTAATAATTTTTGAGTTTAATTGATTGTGTTTTATTTATTACATCTATTTAATATGTGAATTTATTGATGTTTTTTATTAGTTTCAGCCGAATTAAAGAGTAGTATTAAATGTGTCTTAAGTTCTTTAAAAGTGACGAATTATTGTTGTTCTTATTGTCCAGCCGAAATTAATATGTTAATTAACTTGTTTTGTTTCATGTATGAGTTAATTATGTATTAAAGGAGGCTACCGAATTTAATGAGGTTTAATTTATGTCTTGACCGAATTTATTTTGTGTCTGCAGGTAATTAGTTCAGCTGAAAACAACTACTTAATGGCAAAGGAGACATGCATTTAAGGTGCTGTTCTACATGCAAGGAACGGCATTTAAAGGGAAGCAAAGACATGAATTAAATGAGATGTTCCCATGCATGGACGACATTAATTAGCTGCTGGAGCTTGCATGCACGGCATTAACTAGTTGCTGAGTTAATTTTTTTCGTGTTCAACAAAAACATTAATAGGAGCATGCTGGTTGAATTTAATGTGCAGCAAAGGAGCTGTCCAGCATGCGTGGGATGGCCATAAAGGAGCTGCCGAATTCTCTTTCCATGTATGGACATCATTTAAAGAAGAGTCGATGATTTCTATTTCCCATGAGCCATTTTCGTGTTCCTCAAATGCCATTAATGTGTCGTCTCAATTAAGAGAATGCATGAGCAGCAATTAAAACCCTCATTTAAGCGGCCATTTGAGCTCACCTAGGAGCCTTTTTCGTGGAAACAAAGGAGCCTTAAAAGCACCATCCAAATTGAAGGGATGAATGTGCAGATTCTAGAAGTCAAATTTAGTACCCACGATGAACAAACATTTGCTTCATGACTAAGGATGCATCTATGGATGGCAAGGGGGGAAGAATGTGACTTAAATGTCATTCAATGGATGAACATATATCATTAAAATCGGTTCATGGGCTGATTCATGTTACTTATTAATGGCCAAAATTGGCTATTCATGTCCTAGTTTTAGTATAAATAGTTGGCTTGTAAACATGTAAAGGTTAGACAATATACTTTTGAATCTTATATGATATCTGATTACTTTGTGAGTTTGTTTTCAACTCTCATTGTTCTCCAAAGACTCGTCTGACTTATCAAGTAACCCTTGTGGCGTCAACCCGTCTTTCTTTCCGAACTTATCACTTTGTACCCAAAGTGTGGCGTTCAAATTATACCGAGGTTCCTATCATCTTTGATAGCGGGTCGAGGTTCCAATTTATTCATTTTCCATCCATACAAACATACCTAAGTATTCATATAAGTCCCGGGTTAACACACTTATATTGTGTTGGTTCAACTTGAATACTTTATTTTCGTTCACATATTAACCTCAATACATTCCATCACCACTTTTGAACTAATTTGAGCCTTTTTCTTTTCTTTCTTAACCTATTTTCAACAAACCTTAATACTACTCCAATTCACGATCGGGCACATCAACGACTCGACTCTCATCATCGAGGCCGGGGCGTATCATTTGGTATCAGAGCTAGCCTACCCAATTTTGACATCTTTGCCTACCAAGCCAAATCAATTTTGTAAGCCGACGCCAAACGGAATTGATTCGTCGACCTAGTTTGCAGAGAACTTCGAGAGGCGAAAATTGAGTGGAAAAAGGCATGAGTGAATTACATCAAAAGAAAAAGCCAAAAATTGAGTGTAAACACGAGTGCGAGTGAAAATCATTATTTCCTTTTTGAGAGAATTGGTGAGGATTTTGTGGTGAGTATATATCATGTCTCGAGAAGAATTTTCTGAAATAGATTTCCAATATTTGATGCAAGAGATGCGTAGAATGGTGAAATCAAAATTTGATAAGTTGCATGATAGATTGGATCGAGTGGAGGAAAGAGTCCGACGGAAGCCAAATTCACTGGGTCAAGAGACGAAGACAAGATCATCACGACGATACTACTCGACAAGAGACTCTTATCAAGAATCCTATTCAACAAAGCGTTCAAGACCAAGAGAAGCAAACTCCGAATATGAGTCCTTCCGAGATGATAAACGAAAAGGTAAACTTGTCTATACAAGTGCATCAATTTTTTCATCTACGGAGGATTATTTACGAAGAGGTGAACGTGTTTCAAGAGTGTCAAGGTACTCAACTATGGGAGATCTATTGATGTGATCCAGCCCGGGTTAATGGAGTCGTTTCACGTAATTGCCCGATCGTCGACGAGGAATAGTTGAGTTATCGGAAATAAGATGAAATAAGGCTAAAGATGCGGAAGCTTTCAAATGGTTCTAAAGGTTGGCTAAGGTGATGGTAAATTTATAAGGGTAGTAGGCTCGATTTAAGGATAAAAATAAGAAAAATGGAAGTTGATAAATGAAGGCTCGGTTTTTAAAAAGATATTATAGTTGGGTAAAATCTAGGATAGTCGGTGGAATGGATAAATGAGCTTAAACACCAGAAACGATTCAACACTAAAAAGTATCACCCCGATTTTTATTCGGTCCAAGGTGGGATTGCGGAATTGTAGAAGGGTTGAACGCCACACCAAAGCAAGGTGATAAGTTCAAAAGAGAACGATAGACGCCACTAGCACGCTAGATAAGTCAGATCGAAACTCGTACGAATTTAGAGAGGAGAAAACTCACTCTTTGAACACTCATTCAAATGATCAAAAGTCAAAAGTCCTTTTACAATGAAAATGAACAACTATTTATAGTGTTCAGCTAGGTAGCCGAATGGCCAAAACAAAGACTTAATGTCTAAGTAATTAATTAGGCTAGAAAATGCTAGAAAATTTTGGAAATAAAAAACTAAATTGCTGGAGCTAAATTCAGCTGAATTTGAAGCTCAAGGGACTATTTCTAGAAGAACAAATGCACTTGGAGAAATGGCAGCAGCTAGGTTCAGCCAATTGAGCTTAAATGAGCTCATTAAAATGTAACTCTTGGCTGAAA
This sequence comes from Gossypium hirsutum, assembly GCF_007990345.1. Classification (NCBI taxonomy): domain Eukaryota; kingdom Viridiplantae; phylum Streptophyta; class Magnoliopsida; order Malvales; family Malvaceae; genus Gossypium; species Gossypium hirsutum. Next base: position 31,025,612 of record NC_053449.1, read on the forward strand.
AGAGACCAGCATTAAAGGTGAACGTGAACAGCCTTGAAGGTGTGAAAAAGGAGTTGGAAAAGTCTTTGGAAGTGTGAACAATGATCAGCCAAATGGTCCTTAGTGTGAACTCCAAATGTGAACGCATAGGTGCTGTTTTGGGAAGTGCATCGGCCAGCTTTTGGAGAATGAATTTAGTTGCTCTTCTTGGCTGAATAAACACCTTGAATTATCATAAAATGAGCCATATCCATGAATCCAACCATTCATGTATTCAGCCATTCATGTATACTCCCATACATTGTATTGAACCATTCATGCACTTGGACTTTAATGCTCCTTCATGCATTCAGCCATCCTACAAGAAAAAAACATGAACTAAATTAAGTGCAAATGTATATTTGGCTGAACTAAATGGTATTAAGACAAATTAAATATAATCCAACCATCTAATTAAATTCGACTAACACAACATAATTATAACATGTAATAAGCTGACAAGTAATTAAGAGCTGTAACTAAATTAACTAATTAACTTAAATAATTAATTTATTCCAGCAAATAAAATTAATTTAGCTAAAGAGCTAATAATGAGCTGAATTGAATTTAAACCAAGCTCAAACAGCTGAATTAAGCTCATGTGAGCTAAAATAAAATTTGGTGAGCTGAACCAAGCTAAATGGAGCTTGAGGAGCTGAATTCAAGCTGAAATCAAGGGCGTCCTTGGCCAGGGTCGTATCATCTATCACAAAGAGATTATTGTCATTTGTATGAAGAACCGTTTTCTTATTCTCAACAAAAGGCTTCTTATTTTGATGATTTCTACTTTTGTAATGAAATTGAAAAAGAAAATGAAAAAGAAAAAAAGTGAAAGAAAAAGAAGATGAGTGTGAGATAGAAAAGAAAATTGAAAATGAGATTGGAAAAGAGAGTGAGATTGAAGAAGAAAAGAAAGTATGCAAGAAATGAGTGTCATTGAAAAAGAAATGATGCGAACCTGGTCGCATCATGTTTCAACCCAACTCGATGTCATCGAGAGTGGCCTAAGCTTGAGGGGCCAAAGTGCAAAATGAAGCCTAATCTCAGCTCGTTGAGCTCAATTCAGCTCATTTCCAGCTCATTGAGCTCATTTGCTTGTTTGAGCTTACTTTGCGTTTTATAATTTTAGTTGCTGGAATAAAATAAATGCAAATTAGTTTATTCAGCTTAAATAATTAAATTGCATTTTAATTCTGACTTTTTAATTAGAAGTGTTTAAATTGTGTCTAAAGTTGAGACAAATTAATTTCATATTCTAATTAATTTGTCTTAGTTGCTGTTGAATTAAATTTGTGTCTAAGTTATTATTTGTTTTAATGTGTCCTAGATTAGGCAAATTAATTACATGTTTTTAATATGTCTTAGTTAGCACATGACATGAATTTATTCAGCTTATTACATCATTTTAATGTGTCTTAGTCCAGCTGAATTAATGAGCAGATTTAATGTGTCTTGTTGCTGTCAATTTAAATGTGTCCTAATATGAATTAAATTTATGAGTTAAATTGCTTTCAGGTACATGCATGAATTGGCTTTGAAGAGAGTTGATGATTCCTTTTCTTCATGTGTCTATTCGTGAAGCTCAATGGACCATGAGCTGAATTAAAAATCCAGCAATAGTTTTTAGCTTCTCCAAGTGGCTGTTCATGAAGAGCAATGGACAAAGAGTTGTTCACACAAGGCCATTCATCTCACAAAAACATTTTCACACCATAAGAGCTATTCATTTTCGTTCATCCACACTTGGAGGCTGTTGGACATCAAGTGTTCACACACTTGGGCTGTTCGTGTGCTTAAACTACCATTAATTTGGCTGATGCTTATTTAGCTACCCAAGGAGGAATTAAAGGTTGCTCATAATGTTTTTGCTAATCAAACATTGAACAAAATCATTTTAGCTCATTAGTGCAATTATTAGCTAAATTGGAAGACTAAACAACCTGCCCATTGATGTCACCTATGCATAGAAGTTTCCAAATGACTTTTTGGTTATTTCAACAGCCATTTGAGTTCAATTAAGTGTAATTAAGCTGATTGCTTTGAGTTCATTCGGCTGGAACATATTCAGCCTATAAATTGTTGTTTTTGTAATCATTTGAAGGTTACTAATTTTGAGACTTTGATCAATTATGAACTTTTGTTCAATTGGTGAGTATTTAACTCCCTTTGTTCTCTCTTGACTCCATTGACTTATCAAGACATTCTTGTGGCGTCAATCCTGTCAATTTCGAACTTATCACTTTACTAAAGTGTGGTGTTCAATCCTATATCGTTGGTTCTTATCTCTCATAGATATTGGGTCATGATTAACAATTTTTCATCATTTCAAGCTAACGTAAGATTTGGGTCGATATTGCATATAATATCGATTCTTTCTTCAGCCTTGAAATCGAACCTACCCTATCCATCCTTTAATCACTTAAATATTTTCTTGTTTCCAGCCAATTTGTTCTTTTCAACCCGACTTGAAAACCTCAACTCATACTCCTTAATTTTAACGATCGGGCACATCAACGACTCGACTCTCATCACCGAGGCCAGGGTCGCATCATTTGGTATCAGAGCTAGCAAAAATTGAGGAGTACGGACGTTCGTGAAGTTACCGGAGTAAGTGATTAAAAAAATTTAAAAAAATAAAAAAAAAATAAAAAAAAGTAAAAGAAAAAAATTCGTGGATTGAAGTTCTCTATTTGTATTTGGCATTTTGGTGACTTAAAAAAAATCGAATTGAAAAAAAAATGGTCAGTTCTTGCCAATTGAATTTTAAAGTTCTGTGAAGTGACAAAAGTTTGTACCATCCTTGTAGTTTCGACCCACAAACTCTTTTCTACTATCATTCACTACTTAACCATTCGGCTACACTTTAAACCACTCCAAAATTGTTTTCTAGCCTACCTTTTGTCCCAACATCTACTCCCACCCTTACATTAAGTATTGAAGCGACTCCACCCAGATTGCTGATTCGTCTAAGGAAGTCCATTGAGAACTTAGAGACCGAACTAGAGTGGTAAAATGCAAGAGTGATTGGTGAGACCATTTGAGAGAAGAAAAGCCAAAGCGAGTGTAAACCCGAGTGGAGTGAAATTTTCTTTCCGAGTGACTTGCGAGATTTTGTGGTGAGGTATCTAATTCTCTGATATTATTCTTTTAACATTTCTTCTTTCAGTTAATAATCATGTCTCAAGAAGAATTCTCCATTGATGAATTTCAATATTTGGTGAACGAGATGGGTTGAATGTTGGAGGAAAAACTAAGTCCATTAAAAAGACGTTTAGATCGAGTGGAGGCAAAGGCCCGACGGAAACAAAATCCACCAAGTCAAGAAACAGAGTCGAGATCATCACGGCAATACGTGTCCCAAGACTACTCGCTAAGAGATTCTTATCGGATTCCTATTCGTCAAGGAATACAAGACGTGACAGCCTTGAGCATGTGACTTTTCGATATGACGAACGAGAAAGGACGAGTTATTCCTCGTACGCTTCAAAGAAGGCCTTACCAAAAGATTGTACTCGAAGAAATGGACAAAAAGCCTACAAAAATATTTTCTCTTTCTTTGAGTCAAATGGTTATCTTTTTGATTCTTTTGTGTCATCCGCACATTGTAATGAATTCAAAAAAGAAAGTGAAAAAGAAAAAGAAAACGAAAAAGAAAACGAAAAAGTGAGAGAAAAAGAAAATGAAAAAAAGAAAATTGAAAAAGAAAAATATGAAAATGAGATTTCAAAAACAAAAGAGAGTGAAAAGCAAAATGAGATTGAAAAAGAAAGAGAGTTTGAAAAAAAACGAGTGAAGAAGAAGAGCGTGCTCAAACACAAGGGAGGGATATTTTTGTTAACCCCCATTTGAAATTGCCTTGTGATTTTTCTTCATTTCAGGTTTGCAAGTTTCCACCGATAGACAGTTCCAGCTTCATTACCTTTCTACGAGAGACGTTTTCAATTGATTGAACAAGGTAAAATGATCCTCATCTTCCCGCCTCTAATGGTAAGCAAGGTGAAGTTTCTCTATTGATGCAATCGAGCCCCATGAGTTATCAAGTGCGAACGATGTTTCCCTCGAGTTGCCTAAAGGACCTATTACCAGAGCTAGGGCTAAGAAGTTTAAAGACACAATTTAGCTTTGGTTGATCGGGTTTGGGGTGAATCCGTGGCCAGTCTACTCGAAACTCATGGACCAGCAAAATGAGGAAACCGTGCACTTTACTTCAAGCTCTTCCAGCTTAATTTTTAACAAGCTCGTTTTTAGCTTATTCATTTTTTTTGAAATAATTAATTAAATTGTCTTAGTTGCTGTTGAGTTTAATTTGAGTCTTAGTTAAATATTTCTTGGTTCAGCCGAATTAATGTGTGAGATTTAAGCTAAGTAAATTTGTTGAATTTGCTAGGACAACGTACATGGACGGCAAAGAAGAGGTGGACTGCAACATGCATAAAAGCCGAATTGATGTGGAGGTGAACGGCATGAAATTAAGGAAGCATTTGACCAACATCATGCATAATTCATGGGAGAATTGAGGAAGCATTTACCAACATCATGCATAATTCATGGAAGAATTTGAGGAAGCATTTGACCAACATCATGCATAATTCATGGAAGAATTTAAGGAAGCATTTGGCCAACATCATGCATAATTTATGGAACAAATTGAGGAAGCACCATGGCCGAATTTGGCTTCCAATTTTGCCCATTCGGCTACCCTTTTGTTTTGCCTATAAATATGTGTTAAATTTCATTGTAAAGCATCAAGAACCTTGAATTAATGTTTTTACATTTTGTGAGATTGTTTACAACTCTCATTGTTCTCCAAAAACTCGTTTGACTTATCAAGTAACCCTTGTGGCGTCAACCCATTCTTCTTATCCGAACTTATCACTTTGCACCCAAAGTGTGGCGTTCAAGTTATACCGAGGTTCCTATCATACTTGATAGTGGGTCAAGGTTCCATTCTATACTTCCGCAAATCCACCTTAACCAAATAGAAATCGGGGTGATACTCTCTAGTGTTGAATCATTTTTGGAGTTAAGTCCATTTTCTCCATTCCACAAATTACCGCAAAATTAACTATCCATTTTATTCGTTTTTCTTTATCCTTTACTCCCATTCACGATCGGGCAATACGTGCGGCTCGACACATCCGTAACCGGGTTCGTATCATCTATTCTCTAAACAACTTCATTCAACTCGTATTGATGACTTTTCTCATGACTTGAATTTTGAAAAGGTACTGTATGTTATAGTCGATAATTGCCATTCTTTGATTGATGACTATAAATTTGCTCTGAATGATGACAAGAAAACTCTCATTTTTGAAAAACATAATGTTGATGAATTTGTTGGTGAATCAATAGGCAATCGTCCACTGCAAGGTTTAATTTTGCATGAACATGAATCAAATAGAATTTCTCTTTTACTTGACTGTACTGAAAATGTGTGTTCATTGAATTGTCGTGAAAAATTAATTTGCTTGAACAATGATGTGTGGATAAGATCTGAGACATATGAATGTTTGACAACATGTATGTCTACTTCACCTTTGATACGATTATGCGAAATAATGATGACATGTAACATGATTAATTCCTTTGATCATAATGTTGGCATATCAGAACGGTTTGATAATTTGAGGTATACAAGTTTTGATCGAATAGGACTAAGGGGTCATAATCGATTGAATAAATTTTCCATGTCTTATGGATGCAACTTGAGCTTGAATCCTTTGACCTTCCTACTGCCGAATATGGGGACTCAATTTGAAAAGGTAAGACCCTTTTATACTTTTGAACTCGGTAATGGTTTATTTGCTCAAGTTTGGAATGCGAATTCAGAAAGCCTTTGTAAGTTTACAATTCATCGTGTCCTTAATCATTTTCTTTATCGTGAAGATGACACATTTAAACGTCATATCCCTATAGAGGGAGGGCCTGCAAATAACCTGACTTGTGTTCAAGTTATGTGTGCATTTCAGGATCTTGGGAGCTGATGCAATCGAGCCCCATGAGTTATCAAGTGCGAACGATGTTTCCCTCGAGCTGCCTAAAGGACCTATTACCAGAGCTAGGGCTAAGAAGTTTAAAGACACAATTTCAGCTTTGGTTGATCGGGTTTGGGGTGAATCCGTGGCCAGTCTACTTGAAAACTCATGGACCAGCAAGATGAGCAAACCGTGCACTTTACTTCAAGCTCTTCCAGCTTAATTTTTAACAAGCTCGTTTTTAGCTTATTCATTTTTTTTGAAATAATTAATTAAATTGTCTTAGTTGCTGTTGAGTTTAATTTGAGTCTTAGTTAAATATTTCTTGGTTCAGCCAAATTAATGTGTGAGATTTAAGCTAAGTAAATTTGTTGAATTTGCTAGGACAACGTACATGGACGGCAAAGAAGAGGTGGAATGCAACATGCATAAAAGCCGAATTGATGTGGAGGTGAACGCATGAAATTAAGGAAGCATTTGACCAACATCATGCATAATTCATGGAGAATTTGAGGAAGCATTTCACCAACATCATGCATAATTCATGGAAGAATTTGAGGAAGCATTTGACCAACATCATGCATAATTCATGGAAGAATTTGAGGAAGCATTTGACCAACATCATGCATAATTCATGGAAGAATTTAAGGAAGCATTTGGCCAACATCATGCATAATTTATGGAACAAATTGAGGAAGCCCATGGCCGAATTTGGCTTCCAATTTTGCCCATTCGGCTACCCTTTTGTTTTGCCTATAAATATGTGTTAAATTTCATTGTAAAGCATCAAGAACCTTGAATTAATGTTTTTACATTTTGTGAGATTGTTTACAACTCTCATTGTTCTCCAAAAACTCGTTTGACTTATCAAGTAACCCTTGTGGCGTCAACCCATTCTTCTTATCCGAACTTATCACTTTGCACCCAAAGTGTGGCGTTCAAGTTATACCGAGGTTCCTATCATACTTGATAGTGGGTCAAGGTTCCATTCTATACTTCCGCAAATCCACCTTAACCAAATAGAAATCGGGGTGATACTCTCTAGTGTTGAATCATTTCTGGAGTTAAGTCCATTTTTCCATTCACACAAATTACCGCAAAATTAACTATCCATTTTATTCGTTTTTCTTTATCCTTTACTCCCATTCACAATCGGGCAATACGTGCGGCTCGACACATCCGTAACCAGGTTCGTATCATCTGTATCAGAGCTAGCCGAATCGGAGTAAGATCATCATCTTGATATACGGTTTGTAAAAAAATCAAAAAAATTGCTACGTCTAGCGACGAAAGAACGTGAAAGATCGCAAAAAAAAAATCTGGAAACCTTAACAATTTTTTTAGAATCATAATCTACACTCTTTTATACCTTTGAGTGAATTTCCGCTTCAAAAAAATTGTATCCAATTTATTTTTTTTTTTTTTTTTTGTATTCGGTATTAAAAAAGAAATTCAAAAAAAATTCGAATAAAAAAAGTGATGAAATTCATTTAATTTGTTGATAGCCTACATCCGACATCATTACCCACCAAGCCAACTCAATTTTGTAAGCCGACGCCAAACGGTATTGATTCGTCTATCTAGTTTGCGGAGAACTTCGAGAGGCAAAAATCGAGTGGTAAAAGGCAAGAGCGATTGGTGAGACCATTAGAGAGGAGTAAAAGCCAAATTGTGTGAAATTTTCTTTGTGAGGAATTGTGAGAAATTTGTGGTGAGGTATTTAATTTCTGTTATTATTATTATTTTTTTAACATTTCTTCTTTTAGTATATAATCATGTCTCAAGATACCGAGCAAAACGTGGTGGGAAGACCTGAAAGGCAACCGGTAAGAAATGTCGCACCGGGAGGAGGAGGAGTTCCCAATTTAGGCCAACAAGCCCTCTTAAGAGAATTTCAACGAATGCTCCGTAACGAGCTTGAATCCATCAATGAGAGGCTAGATCGAGTGGAAGGAGGGCCAACACGAGAAGGAACCCCTCAAGGACTGAGAAGGGAGCGGGGGCGAGCAAGACCTTTTGTGGAGATCCCTTCGAGCCAAGCGGGAGGAAAGTGACCAAGCATTGGATCAAAATGAAAGACGAGGAGGTCAAAGGAATAGGGGTCCTAGAGATCGAGGCCAAGTTGATGATGATTTAAAAGGTATTAAACTATCCATTCCTCCCTTTCATGGGAAATCTGATCCGGAAGCCTATCTAGAATGGGAGAGAAAAATAGAGGTGATCTTCGAGTGTCACAACTACTCGGAGAGCAAAAAGGTGAAATTGGCGGCAATCGAGTTCTCCGATTACGCAATGGTATGGTGGGATCAACTCACAACGAGTCGAAAAAGGAACGGGGAGCAGCCAATCTCATCTTGGACCGAAATGAAAGCCGTAATGCGTAAGCAATTTATACCCTCTTACTATTATCGTGAACTTTATCAAAAATTGCAGAATCTTACGCAAGGAAATCGAAGTGTGGAGGACTACTTCAAAGAAATGGAAATTGCCATGATTCGAGCAAACGTGGATGAAGATCGTGAAGCAACCATGGCTCGATTCTTAGCCGGCCTTAATCGTGACATAGCTAACGTGGTGGAACTTCAACACTATGTCGAAGTTGTTGATATGGTACATGTTGCCATCAAAGTCAAAAAAAATTGAAGAGAAAAGGAACTAGCCGAACCTTTCCTAGCACTAACAATTTTCAAAGGTGGAACCAAGGCACGGGTAAGAAAGACTTCTCTAATCGCACTAAAGATCACCCTTTGTCTTCTAAGGTGAGTAAACCCGTTGGTGAAACAAGCAAAGGTAAAGAAGTAGTCATGCCGAATCGATCACGAGAAATAAAGTGTTTCAAGTGTTTAGGGAGGGGCCATATTGCAAGTCAATGCCCTAACCGAACTAACATGATATTACGGGCTAATGGAGAGATCGAATCGGAGGAAGACGATGATGAAGAACCCGATGAAACCGCCGAAGAAGAAGACGAACTTGAATATGCTGTTGATGGCGAAATCCTCGTCATTAAACGAAGTCTTAGTCTTCAAAGCGTTGAAAACGAACAGCAAAGGGAGAACATTTTCCATACACGTTGCCATGTCCAAGGCAAGGTGTGCAGCTTGATCGTTGATGGCGGGAGTTGTACAAATGTGGCCAGCACCTTAATGGTTGAAAAACTCGGCTTGCCAACAACTAAGCACCCTCAACCTTACAAACTTCAATGGCTTAATGATGGAGGGGAGTTGAAGGTAACTAAGCAAGCTTTGGTGCCGTTCACTATCGGAAAATATTTCGACAAAGTTTTATGCGACGTAGTACCTATGCATGCTGGTCATATGTTATTGGGTCGTCCATGGCAATTCGACCGTAAAGCTATTCATGATGGTTTTACAAACCGCTACACTTTCAAGTTTGAAGGCAAGAATGTCACCTTAGTCCCGATGACACCGAGGCAGGTTTATGAAGACCAATTGAAGTTAAGAGAGTCTTTTGAAAAATTTCGAGAGAATGAAAAAGAAAGCGAAAAACACACTGAGAAAGAAAAAGAAAAACTTTTGAAAAGTGTGAGAGAAAATAATAAATCGATTGAACAAAAAAATAGAGAAGAAAAAGAGCAAAAGAAAATGAGTGTTTATGCGAAAGAGAGTGATTTTAGAAAGTCTTATTTGATGCAGCAATCGGTTCTTGTACTTATGTACAAGGAAACTCTTTTGAATACTAACGAGTTGGATCCAAATCTGCCCTCTTCGATTGTTTCTCTTTTGCAGGAATTTGAGGACGTGTTTCGGGAAGACATTCCTAATGGGTTACCGCCCATTCGAGGAATAAAACATCAAATTGATTTCATTCCCGGAGCCTCCATTCCCAATCGACCAGCTTATCGTACAAATCCCGAAGAGACCAAAGAATTGCAAAAACAAGTCAATGAACTTATGGAGAAGGGATATATACGAGAAAGTCTTAGTCCTTGCGCCGTACCGATTTTATTGGTGCCAAAAAAGGATGGAACATGGCGTATGTGCGTAGATTGTCGCGCGGTAAATAAGATCACTATTAAGTATCGACATCCGATACCGCGACTCGATGATATGTTGGATGAATTGAGTGGTGCTCGAATATTTTCTAAAATTGATCTAAAGAGCGGATACCACCAAATTCGGATGCGTGAGGGGGACGAGTGGAAAACCGCTTTTAAGAAAAAGCATGGACTCTACGAGTGGTTGGTTATGCCATTCGGGCTTACCAATGCGCCCAGCACTTTCATGCGGTTGATGAACCATGTTCTTTGTTCTTTTATCGGAAAATTCTGCGTTGTCTATTTTGATGATATACTTATCTATAGCAATTCCTTAGAAGATCATTTGTTGCATTTAAAATCTGTTTTGGATGTGCTTAGAAAAGAATCCTTGTTTGCTAATCTTAAGAAATGTACTTTTTGTACTAACAAGGTTATTTTCTTAGGATTCTTGGTCAGCTCGGAAGGATTGGAGGTTGATCAAGAAAAGGTGAAAGCCATTCAAGAATGGCCTAGACCCACGAGCATTAGCCAAGTGAGGAGCTTCCACGGATTGGCAAGCTTCTATCGACGATTTGTTCCAAATTTTAGCACCTTGGCAGTACCTTTAACTAGTGTGATCAAGAAGTCTTTTGCCTTCTATTGGAATGAGGAACAAGAAAAATCTTTCATTGCTCTTAAATCTTGTTTAACTAATGCTCCTTACTTGTGTTACCTGATTTTGCTAAAATGTTTGAAGTTGAATGTGATGCATCAGGTGTCAGAATTGGAGCCGTTCTAATGCAAGATGGAAGGCCCGTGGCATACTTTAGTGAGAAGTTAAATGGAGCCGTTCTCAACTATCCGACGTACGACAAAGAAATGTATGCTCTAATTCGAGCTCTCGAGACTTGGCAGCACTACTTATGGCCAAAGAGTTTGTCATACACTCGGATCATGAGGCATTGAAGCATATCAAGGGGCAAGCAAAATTAAATAAACGACACGCCAAATGGGTAGAGTATTTAGAATCTTTTCCTTACATCATCAATACAAAAAGGGTAAGGAAACATTGTGGCTGACGCGTTATCTCGACGATATACTTTGCTATCATATTAGATTCAAAATTGCTCGGATTTGCCTTTTTGAAGGAATTGTATAATGATGATGTTGATTTTGGTGATATTTATAAATCTTGTGAAAACAAAGCTGTTGATAAGTTTTACAGGTTTGATGGATTTCTTTTTGCGAAGGCAAGCTTTGTATTCCGCAAAGTTCAATACGGAAATTGTTGGTGATCGAGGCACATGGTGGTGGACTCATGGGCCATTTTGGGGTGGCTAAGACGTTTTCAACCCTTCAAGAACATTTCTTTTGGCCTGGAATGAGAAAAGAAGTTGAACAAATTTGTAGTCACTGCATAACTTGCAAGAAGGCCAAGTTCAAGATTAATCCACATGGGCTCTACAAACCGTTGCCCATACCTGACGCACCATGGGTCGATCTTTCTATGGATTTTATCCTAGGACTTCCAAGGACTAAAACGGGGAAGGATTCAATTTTTGTTGTTATAGATAGATTTTCCAAAATGTCACATTTTATAGCTTGTTCTAAACTGACGATGCCATCCATATTGCTAATTTGTTCTTTAGGGAGGTTGTACGACTTCACGGAATTCCAAAAACCATCGTATCCGATCGAGACGCAAAGTTCCTAAGTCATTTTTGGAGGTCTCTATGGGGAAAGCTAGGAACGAAACTATGTTTTCAACAACCTGTCATCCCCAAACGGATGGACAAACGGAGGTGTGAATCGCGTGCTATCAACCTTATACGAGCAATTATTCGAAAGAATCTCAAAGCGTGGAGGATGTTTACCGCATGTGGAATTTGCTTACAATAGATCCGTCCATTCTGCTACTAAACATTCACCATTGAGGTTGTGTATGGATTCAATCCTCTAACTCCATTAGATTGCTTCCTTTGCCCGTGATCAGCTTGTCATACCGATGCAAAGTGAAAAGCCGATTATGTGAAGCAACTTCATCAAAGGTGAGAACCAACATTGAAGTGCGAACCGAACAATATATGCGAGCTGCAAACAAAGGAAGGAAGCAAATAGTGTTTGAACCGGAGATTGGGTTGGGTTCACATGAGGAAGGAAGGTTCCCGCCCAACGAAGGTCAAGCTGTTGCAAGAGGAGACAGACCCTTTCAAGTGTTGGAACGAATTAATGAGAACTCTTACAAGCTTGATCTCCAGTGATTACAATATTAGCGCAAGCTTTAATGTGGCTGATTTATCTCCTTGATGCAGGTAGCGATGGGGACAAATGCTCGAAGAGGGAGGGAATGAGCAATCGAGCCCCATGAGTTATCAAGTGCGAACGATGTTCCCTCGAGCTGCCTAAAGGACCTATTACCAGAGCTAGGGCTAAGAAGTTTAAAGACATAATTTTAGCTTTGGTTGATCGGGTTTGGGGTGAATCCGTGGCCAGTCTACTTGAAAACTCATGGACCAGCAAGATGAGCAAACCGTGCACTTTACTTCAAGCTCTTCCAGCTTAATTTTTAACAAGCTCGTTTTTAGCTTATTCATTTTTTTTGAAATAATTAATTAAATTGTCTTAGTTCTGTTGAGTTTAATTTGAGTCTTAGTTAAATATTTCTTGGTTCAGCCGAATTAATGTGTGAGATTTAAGCTAAGTAAATTTGTTGAATTTGCTAGGACAACGTACATGGACGGCAAAGAAGATGTGGACTGCAACATGCATAAAAGCCGAATTGATGTGGAGGTGAATGGCATGAAATTAAGGAAGCATTTGACCAACATCATGCATAATTCATGGGAGAATTTGAGGAAGCATTTCACCAACATCATGCATAATTCATGGAAGAATTTGAGGAAGCATTTGACCAACATCATGCATAATTCATGGAAGAATTTGAGGAAGCATTTGACAACATCATGCATAATTCATGGAAGAATTTAAGGAAGCATTTGGCCAACATCATGCATAATTTATGGAACAAATTGAGGAAGCACCATGGCTGAATTTGGCTTCCAATTTTGCCCATTCGGCTACCCTTTTGTTTTGCCTATAAATATGTGTTAAATTTCATTGTAAAGCATCAAGAACCTTGAATTAATGTTTTTACATTTTGTGAGATTGTTTACAACTCTCATTGTTCTCCAAAAACTCGTTTGACTTATCAAGTAACCCTTGTGGCGTCAACCCATTCTTCTTATCCGAACTTATCACTTTGCACCCAAAGTGTGGCGTTCAAGTTATACCGAGTGATACGACCATACCCCGGGCACACTTTTGGATCAGCTCCCTAAGCATTGTTTGCAAATCCATGCGAGCTGAATTAGTTCAATTTCATTTCGTTAAGCTCCGTTTAGCTCGTTTCCAGCTGACTCGAGCTCAAGTCAACTCACTCAAGCTCAATTCAGCTCAATCTTAACCCAATGAGCTTATTTTTAGCTTTCTTTAGCTTGCATTTATTTTGCTGAAATAAACCATTTAATTTGTCATTAGTTAAATTAGTTGTTTATCTTAAGTTAGTTAATTTGTTAAAATCTGGACAAATAATTAATTAAGTGTTTTAATTATATCTAAATTAAATACTTAATTAATTATGATGTTTTAAATATGTCTAAAATTGTTAATATGTATGGCCAAATTTAATGTGCAAATTATTGAGTTCATATGCTGCTAATTTAATGTGTTTGAAATGCATTTAACTTGCTGATTTAATTTGCTGCAGGTTCATGAATGGATTGGTGCAATGTATGGGAGTGTGCATGCACAATTGAGGTTCAATGGATGGCATTTAAAGGAGCACATGCATTTGGGACGTTCATGCAAGAGGGAGTTGCTGAAAGTTCATGTATTGAAGATTCATGGATCATATTTATGGGGGAAAATACATGGGACATTTCATGCATGATTCATGCATTTTCAAGATGACCATTCAAGTATTTTAGGCACATTAATGCCTCATTCAGCCAAGGGAGATGTAGGATCATTAAAGAGCTGCACATTCATGGAATTATGGAGATTCTTCAAGGCTAAGGATGCATGAATGCATCAAGTGAAGCATCATGATGGTTCGGCCAATTCATGTACCATCTTCAAGCATGAACTGGATTTTAATGCTATTCATGTGAACATGTTAAATACCTGTGTGAACAGAATTTAAGTTAGTGTGAACAACATAGATGCCGAATATCAATAGGCATTTTAGGCTTATAAATAGCTTACTTGTTTATTGTAAAAGGTTACAGAATTTGATCAATTAAACTTAATAGAACTTTTGTTCTTGTGAGGTTACCTCCTCTCTTCTTTCGTTCGAGTCTCGAAGCGACTTATCTAGCTTGCTAGTGGTGTCAATCCGAACTCCATTGAACTTATCACCGAATCGGTGTGGCGTTCAACCATCTTCCTATACCTTTGGTTCTTACCTCCATATAGGTAACGGGTCAAGGTCCGCTTCTATCCTTCATCAAAATTCACCTTAAGCAATATAAGACTCGGGGCAATACTTTTTAGTATTGAATCATTCTTAAAGTTTGAGTTCTTTATCCATTTCCATTTATTTATCATCTTTGTAACTTAATTCTTTGTTAAACCGAACCTATCTTTCATCAACCAAAACCCATCCTTTGAACCCATTTTGCCTACCTTCCGCTTATAAAACATTCAAACTCCATCTATCTACAAATTTGAACGAGCTTCTCGTCGACGATCGGGCATCTTAAGTGAACCCGACTCAATTAATCAGGCCGGATCACATCATTTGGTATCAGAGCTACTAAAACGAGGAGTACCGATGTTCGTATCAAGCTCGGAATAGGTTCGTAACGTAAAAAAAGTCAAAAAAAATCAAAAAAAATTGAGTTGGAATTTAATTTTTTTTCTCTTCCTTGTATTTTGTTTACTATTGTATTGGATTTAAAAAAAAAGAAGAAATTCAGAAAAAAAATTTCAAAAAAAAGGAAAAAAAAGAAGTGAAAAAAATCGAGTTAAAAAAAAGAAGAAAGAAAAAAAGTGAAAAGTCTTGCGAGTTTTTATCATTATCACTTATTACTCCGATCATCAGTTTCCCTTCCTACCATTATTTACCCATCCCAACGCCACACTTTAACCAATTTTCTTCTTTATTCAGCCTACCCTACACCCGACATTATCCCTTGTAACCAATTTGAAACCGACCCTAAGCAGCAAATTAAGTCTACCGAGACAAATCACGAAATTGTGAGAAGAGGTTGAGTGGAAAAAGGCACGAGTGAAATTACATCAAAGAAAAGCCAAAATTGAATGTAAACACGAGTGCGAGTGAAAATCATTATTTCCTTTTCGAGCGAATTTGTGAGGTTTGTGGTAAGGTATTTATTTTCTTTATTATTTTTTTCTAACATCTTGTCATTACTTAATCATGTCTCGAGAAACATTTCCCGAATCAGAATTCCAATATTTGATGCAAGAGATGCGTAGAATGGTGAAATCAAAATTTGATAAATTGCATGATCGATTGGATCGAGTGGAGGAAAGAGCCCGATGGAAGCCAAACTCACCGGGTGAAGAGACGGAGACAAGATCATCACGAAGGCACACATCCATTGATTTTTTGGGAAGAGATCATACCATGATTCCTATTCAACGAGGAACTCAAGACGAAGCAAAGCAAGTTTGAGTTTAAAGCTTTCCGAGGTGACGAACAGAAATCACAAGTAGTCCTTCGTATGCACCGAGGTATTGTCCGCCAAGAATCAATCTCGAAGAGGTGATCATTTTTTGTATGAAAGTCGTTCCAATTATACCCAACGAGAGTCATTTCGTGCTGATTCATTTGTAACATCTCCATCCTATAATGAAAAGGAGGCAAAAAGAAAAAGAAATAAGAAGAAAGGAAAGACAAGAAATGTTGATGAGAGAAAATGAGCATATATGGAATGAAATCGAGAGACGAAAAAAGAAATGAAAGAAAAGGAACAAGAAATTGAAAAAGAGAGTGAGATTGAAGAAAGAAACGAGAGTGTAAAAGAAACGAGTGTCATGGAAAAAGAAATTGAGATTGAAAAAGGATATGAAAAAGAGAAAGAAATCGAAAAGAAATTGAGATTGAACAAAAGTGTGAGGAAAAAGAGAAAATTGAAAAAGAAAGAAAAGACAATGAGTTAGAAAAACAAACGAGAGAAAAGGAGGCAAAAGAGCAAAAAAAAGTGAGGAATCTGTTTACTAAACCACATGAGAATTTGTCTTGTTTTGTTTCCTCTTTTCAGGTCTCCGGAAGGCCAAGTGACGATAATTTTCAACTCCAATACCTCTCGAAGGAGAGAAGGTTCATTTTGGCTGAAAAGGTAATGTTCTCAACGATCCTAGTTCGCCTATGCCAAAAGCTAAGCAAGGTATGAATGTTGAAAATTTTAAAGCACTTCTGCCTTACTCGATTGTTGATGGACACACTGTTGATGATTTGGTCTTTAGAAAGAATCTGAACTTTGACGTGGCTATTTGTCATTCTTTGATTGATGATGATCCATTTGCTTTGTCTAATGATAAGAAGATTCTTGCTTTTGAAAATATCATTTTGATGGTATTGGTTGTTTATCTTTAACTTGCAATGGAATGCATGTTTTGGATCGCAAGATGAAAGTCCATATAAAATGTTCATTCTCACTGATCATGTTGAAAAGGAATGGAAATGTATTGATGAATACGCCATTGGCAAGATTTTTGATGAAGAGCGAATAAATCAGCACCAACAAAATCTGGAATTGTGTGATCAAAAGTTGACATATCATCTGCTTGGTTGTGTTGATCATGTGGATTATCTAATTTTTGGTGTGAAATTTCCATGTTTTTGTAAATCTTTTCGAATGAAATTTAAAGGGTTTGCTTGTTTGAATTTGAGTATGTTAACACCCTCGTTGTTTAATTTGTGTAAATTGTTGGAGATAAAAGGACTCTTTTTGCCATTTGGATCGAGTAGTCAAAATCATGTCTTTAATCCTGGAGTTTGCTATTATGAATCATCCATGAAAGAAAGCAAGCATCGTAAAATTTGTTTGAATGAATGTGTAAACAATCTTTGTTTGTATGATACTTTGTCTTTAAGTTTGAAAATGAGCCATGTGAATCTTGTTGGTTTGTTAAGTCAAAATCAAAATTTTGTTTTCGGAGGATGTTCTCAACTGTGGACTAAAAGATCCGAACATGTTTTTGAATGATAATGATTTTGAGTTGCTTAGTGCTCTTTCTATGAAGTCGGTCATGAAATTGCCAAATCAAATTGAAATGGCAAGAGAAAATTTTGTCTTTGACCCCGGTGAACACCATTTATATCATTGCCTAAGGTAATCGAACCATGGAAAGTTGACTTCCAAAACCATAGCTATCAAATGCCTTGTGATTTATGTTTGTTTCCATCGAAGAAAAAGGTAAGAACGATTTCTATTTTCGACCCCGGTATTGGATTATTTGTTCAAACT
>NC_053449.1:31353074-31402942 GCF_007990345.1 Gossypium hirsutum
TTTTGTTGTTTTATTTATACTTACACTGTGTTTGGTTCAGTGTATTAGGTAATCCATTATTGACCGATTATGCGCCTATTACATTACGCCCCTATTCCGACGTTTGGTTCGCTGTAATAGGTATTACGCGCGTAATACAATCCCGACCTAATCCCTAAATTCATAGCTTCTCTATTCCCTTCCCAAATTCACGATTACCCATTACATCCGGCTTCCCTTCCCAAGTCTCTGTTTTACCCTCCCTCCCTACTCGAAATCGACCTCCACCCTCTCCACCCTCATCATCTCTCCTCCCATTTCTTTACCGATTCTCTCTCTCGGTCTCTTTTTTCATATTTCCCCTTTCATTTGTTGCAGCAGGTTTGAAATCCACTGCTTCATTTTTTCTCTCTCGGTGTTTGGTTTGAGGTATGAATCTTGAACGATTACCCTATTACACTGCTTTCATTGTGCTGCTGCTGATTTTGGTTGAGTAATTGGTTGAGCAATTGTTTCGTCCTGCATGAGATTCATCAATCTTTCAATTCGAGTACTTGTTAAATTTATCATCAAATTAAACTTTTCATCTGAAATATTATGACATCTTTGTTAACATCTTGCTAAGTATTTCCTTATATTTGGAGTCGAATGGCGATCTCCTTTTCTCAAAGTAGTTAAAGTTGTTTCTGCTTTAGATTTAGAACAAGTTCAGATCTCTTGTTTTCTGTTTATTTTTTAAAGCAGTTTTTTATGGACCTTGAAATGGGAAGATTTTTGAAGTTATCTTTGGTTTGGATATTGTTCTTCCTATATTAAAGTGGCAAAAAACAAGAAGAAATTTAGAGTTAAAAGTGATTGTGATCTAAACATTACCATTATTAAATAATTTTTGTGATGAATTTTATTTATTTATTTTTTTACTCTCCCTCAAAGAAATAATCTATCTTCTTCAACAAAAGATGGTCCTAAATAGTGTCTGCAATATTTTCTTCAATTCCACTATTCTTGCTGTTAGCGTTAGATCAGAACCCAACCCCCCCCCGATTTTGTGTTGTTAAACTATTGGCATCTCTCTCGCTTAACTCCTTTCTTTTTCCTTTTAAATTTTCTATTAGTTTTTAGAGTGGTTTTTTTAATTAGTTGAGATTTAATCCCAATCAACTTGGCAACCCCATGTTTCTGGCATTGATAGGAAGTTATTTTCAAATTTTGCTTTTTCCTACAATGTAATTTAAGAGTTAATGAAAATTTCAAAAGCCAGTGCCTTTTTTGACCGGAATATTATGGCGTTAACGGCAATTCAAAAGCCAGTGCCTTTTTTGCTCAAAAAGATAAATTCAAGTCGTACTCAATAGAATAACTTATTTTCAATGTTTTTTATGAGGATTTTTTATCCAACTTTAACAAGTACCCTGCTTTTGGGTCTTTGTAATTGTAACTGGCTTTTGTGTACCCTGTGCTTCCTATATTATTTTCTATAGAGTGTGTGAGGAAATTAGCTATAATGCAGGAATGTGTTTCTAGGATCCACTCTCTCGATCGTATAGTCAAAACCAAGTATTTGCAATAA
Source organism: Gossypium hirsutum (assembly GCF_007990345.1). Classification (NCBI taxonomy): domain Eukaryota; kingdom Viridiplantae; phylum Streptophyta; class Magnoliopsida; order Malvales; family Malvaceae; genus Gossypium; species Gossypium hirsutum. The sequence continues at coordinate 31,354,624 of NC_053449.1, forward strand.
ATTCTAAAAGATCTCCAAGTACTAGAAAAGAACTACAAAGGTGCAGATAAATGTATCAGAGATTCCAGTTCTAAGTACATGATACTCTAACATAAGGCAACCAACTCATTTGACATATTTAGACAGTGATATCAAGTATAACAAGACCAAATCCAATGAAATTTGATTTTTTATTTATTTCTTATTCTGAGATAAGAAACCAACATATCTTTGTACAGTATGCTATCATATTATAATGCAGCTAATTCAGCATTTATTGATTAAAATTGAAGAGTATCCTCTTTATTGATTTTTGCTGTCTCTCAACACTTCTTCATCGCAGTCGTCCCCAATTTGCTCATTACAGGTTAGTTTTCCATTGGTATTCATGGTTTTGTTTGTATATTTTCCCCGATTGCATGTTTGTATTGCTGTAGCAGCTTTTTAATTCTGGCCCTTTCTCAATGCTACCGCTTTCACTAAAGTTATACAAAAAAGGGGTTCATTTCACTACACATTCTCAAACTATAATATTAGTATTTTTTTTGCGATACCAAATCACAAGATAAAAACCATACATAAAAAAATCTCAGTTCAAAACTTAATTATTCCGAGCATAAGTTAAAGCTTTCATCGCCATAGATTTAGCTAGTTTACTCCCTTCATGCTTCTGATCCGAACTGTGTATCTGCTGAAATTGAGTCCTCGTGGCATTAATATCATGCATTAGGAGCTTTAGCTTCCAGTGGATTGTTACTTCTTCAATGCTTAATATGCGCCTTATTGATCTGTCTCTGCTCCATATAGTACATGAAGTGATGCTTATATCTAGCAGCTTCACAAATGATAATCTTGCAATGATTAGTTTGCTTGTTAAACGGTCTTCTGATGAGAAGTTTACTGCCTGCAACCACAAAGTTTCATTAGTAATTGATTTCAGAATAAATTTACCTGCATGCATTTGTGAAATGCATGTATATGTATTCTTTTGATATATTCTTTCTATATGTGTGTATAAGTTTTTGAAGAAATAAAATTTAAATAGTTATAATTAACCTTATATGCACGCAATACATGTTATTTAAAACAAATCTTAATTGATTCAAAACATTATTTTTCCCTTATGATGGAAATAATGTTATCTTCATTATAAAAATCAAATTTGACTGAAATTTATTGTCTAATTCTATCTTAGATTTTAAGTTAATTACATTATACGTAAAATATTCCTCATTCATAATATGATTTCCCTCTAATACATAAATTATAATTGTAAAAGTGCAAGGAAGTTTTTAAAATTAACGTATATATAATATGATAAATAAAATTTTTAATAATTTTACTTAAAAAGTCAAAATTGGCTGTTAAATTAATAAATTCTATAGAATTCTGAAAATTTAATAATAACAATTTTTTGAAGAAACAGATTTTTAATGTTATTGATTCAAAATATGTTTTTTTCCATATAATGAAAATAATGTTGTCTAAATTATAAAAGATTAATTAGGCTGAAATTTATTACCTAATTCTATCTTAAATATTAAGTTGATTACATCATACATAAAGCTTTTCTCATTCATAATATGATTTCCTTTTAATACATGTAACATGAATGTGAGCTACAACAAATAAGAAAAACCAAGTTAATTTCTTGTGGATACATGAGTGTGAAGCCTTTGAATTAAATGGAAGAAGTACAAGTCGGTGAAAAAATATTTTAATATTAACTATGAATTAGCTTAAACAGAAGTAGAAGCATTGATGAAAAAATCAAATGTATTTTAAACTTGAAACTAGAAAGATAAGTAACAATTCTTGTAAAAAATAAGTCCTCTTCAAAGTTATATATATTTTTACAAAATGCAATTTAAATTTAAAATGTTATAAAAGTTTTAAAACTTCAATTTCATTATTAAACCAAATCCTCATTCTTCATTTTATTTATTTTGAAATTAGAAAACCTTAATTAAAATAATCATCAGTAATTAAATATACTCTTCCATTATTATTTGGGTGATTGATAAAGAAATGAAATTAAAGTTGCAACGATATCATTTAATAGATATTTTTTTGCTTCGTGTGTTCTAAATTTGTGCTGTTTATTTTTATTTGATAATGTGTAATTGCAACTTCAATTCTTTGATAGTGTGTTCTAATTTTAAAATGTTGCAGTAATGGCTCGTCTGCCTTTAATTGCACAAAGTGTGAGGCGTAAAAGAATTAGTATTGCTGTGACAATATGGTTGGAAATCTATAGAATCGCGATTTGGTTCTTATTTAGAATGGGTGCCAGCCTTAGCTTACATAGACCAAGGATTAGGTCCTATACCGTAGATTTTTATGCAAAACGAGATTATGTGAAGAGGCTTGTATATGCTAGTGACGAAACCTGTATTGAACAAGTTAGGATGAATAGAGCTGCCTTTTTTAAATTATGTGAGATGTTAGAATCGATAGGGGGATTGAAGTCGACAAGGTTCATGCTTGTTGACGAGCAAGTAGCAATGTTTTTACATATCATCTCCCATCACCTGAAAAATCGAGTTATCAAGCATCACTTTAGAAGGTCCGGGGAAACTGTTAGCAGAGCATTTCATAGTGTTTTAAATGCTGTCATACGCTTGCAAGATGTGTTATTTAAAAAGCCGGAGCCAATTACAGCCGATTCTTCTAACACAAGGTGGAAATGGTTTAAGGTATTGGATTGAGTTTTATATATAGCTTCAACAACATTTACTTGATTTAGATTTAAATTAGTACTCTAACTCAAGGTTTTATATCATGTGATATAGAATTGCTTAGGTGCTCTTGATGAAACCCACATCAAGATTAGGGCTCCAACAGTTGATAAACCTAGATATCGAACGAGAAAAGGTTACATAGCAACAAATATGCTAGGTGTTTGTACACCTGAGATGCAATTTGTTTATGTTCTTCCTGGTTGGGAAGGTTCAGTTGCCGATGGACGAGTTCTTCGAGATGCCATTAGTAGAAGACATGGATTAAAAGTTCCTCATGGTAAAGTGTATAGTTAGAGGACTTTGAATTATTCATTAAGATCAAACTTTGCGTGCTGAATTTATCATTTTTTAAAAAAATTATTTTATAGGTTGTTATTATCTAGTTGATGCTGGATACAGAAATTGTGAGGGATTTCTTGCACCATTTAGAGGACAGCGATATCATTTGAACGAGTGGCGTCAGGGTTATCAACCAAGTTCTCCGCAAGATTTTTTTAATATGAAACATGCCTCAGCACGTAATGTTATTGAAAGATGCTTTGGCTTATTAAAACTTAGATGAGGAATACTTAGGAGCCCATCGTTCTATCCTGTAAGGGTGCACAATAGAATTATTATTGCATGTTGTTTGCTCCATAATTTTATTTGAACCCATATGAGTATTGATCCCATCGAAGCGGAGGTGGGAGAAGGATTACCTACAAATAATGTGGTGGATGACGATGAACCGAATATCACAAATATTCATCCATAAGATGCTTGGGCTACTTGGAGGATGGAACTAGCCAACCAAATGTTCGATGAATGGCAAGCATCTAGAAATTAGTTTGTGAAACTTTTGTATTGATTTTTGTATTGTACTAAACTAGTTGAATTATAATATAATTTCTTCTAATTCAGCATGTGTTATAATTTTAAATTTTTTGTGGTATGGAGCTTTTGATTCATGATACTCAACTTAATTCCTTAGATTTTATAAAGTGTTGACATTTTGAATCATGATATTAAAATAGTAATTAATATAATTTGTTTTTTTCTTAAGATTATTATGTCAGGTGTTCCAGAATCAAATGCTTCTTCTCAAGCTTCTCGAGAAAGAAAAAGAAAATGGGTTCCCGAGGAAGATGCAGCATTAGTTTCCTGCATGGTGGACCTGCACAATGTTGGAACATTTAATGCTGATACCGGGTTCAAAGCCGGTTGTGACAGCCCAAAGTTGACCCTAGTCGGGAAGTGGTTTCGGGACTGCTAAACCGAGTCACCGAAATGTTTGAATGTGATACTTATTGTGTAGAATATGTAATTATGAATGTGTGAAAATTTCAAGCTTCAATTTGGTTGATTTCATGTGAATTTAGTCAATAGGACTTATGTGAGAAAATTCTAAAATGTGATAGGTCAATGTGTGAGGACCTATTAGTGCATGTGGACAAAGGGGGGGACTTGCATGTCAAATTCCCCCCCCTAATGAGTAGTGGCCGGCCATGACAAGGAAGGATGGGTAAAACATGTCATGAAACATGTTTTGTTAGTGGAAGAATAAAATAAGGAGTATGGGTAATAAAGAAATGGAAAACAAAAGAAAAAAAAATGTGTGTGTAGTGTTTGTCCCCCCATTGCCGTGAGCTAAAGAAGAGAAAGGGGGGGAATTTTGTTCATCCTTTTCTCATCTTCATGCTTGCCAAAAACTAGAAAGAAAAACAAAGAAAAATTTTCTCATCCTTTGGTTCATCCTTGGCCAAAAATTTTAAGGAGGAAAGAAGAAGAAAGGTGAAGAGATTCGGCCATGCATGTAGCTAGGCTAAGGTATGTTTGATGATGTTCCATGAGAGGCATGCATGTTTTAGTTGTTAGCTTGAGTTCTACCTAACCCATGGTCTAAATCTTGCTATGTGATGGAAATGGCACTTGACCATGGATGAATCATTCTTGGTTGATGTTTGATGTTGTGGTGATGAGGCATGAGGATGAGTTAAGATTCGGCCTAGGTGGAGGTTGTGTTAATGCCATTGCATGCAAAATATGAAGCTTGTTAATGATGCATGTGATGATGGCTTGATGATTCTTGAACCTCCTTTTTAGCATTTTTTTTTGTGTGAGCACATATGTGCATTGGTTGCTAAATGGAGAAGAATCGGCTAGCAAGATGTGTGCTAAGGCCGAATGTAACTTTGCATGTTAATGAGCAATGCATGTGTTAAATTGATGAAAAGGGGGAGGATGCTTTACTAGTGTGTATATGTGTGTATTAAGTGTTGAAATCGACCCCAAAAATGGACATGCATATTCGGCCAAGGGCAAAGAAATTAGCTAATATGTTGTGTTGATGCATGATTTTTGCATGTATGAGACTTTAATGTCTAATGTATAAATATGGGCTAAGTGCCTTGTGTTCATCTTTTGATGCCTAAATGATGAAATCAATTTATTTGTTTGATTAAGCTCAAGAGCAAAGGGGAAATAAAACCGATAAAGGGAAGGAAAAAGTGGTTGAATAGCTAGCGGAATCGTTCGACAACACCCGAGGTAAGTTCTTGAGTAAGAGAGCTTAAATTTCGATGTGATTAAATCATGCTCTATGTGTGGCTATTGAGCCGAATGTGCAAGGACAATATGTGCCTTGTGTTTGAGTTTCGTAAACGAAAATGAAATATGAATGTACCATGAATTATTGTTAGATGTGTATGATTAATTGAATGCTGTCCGGGCTAAGTCCCGAAGGCTTTGTGCTAAGCGAATATATCCGGACTAAGATCCGAAGGCCTTTGTGCGAGATACTAAATCCGGGTTAAGTCCCGAGGGCATTCGTGCTAGTTATTAAAGCCGGGTTAAGTCCCGAAGGCAATCGTGCTAGTTGTTAAATCCGGGTTACGTCCCGAAGGCATGGTGTGAGTTACTAAAACCGGGCTATGTCCCGAAGGCATTTGAACGAGGAGCTATATCCGGTTAAATCCCGAAGGTACGTGAATTGGTAACGAATGAGCTTGCTGTAAAATTCCAGCGAATACTCGAAAAACATCCCAATATGGGGATATGTTACGTATGTGTTGAATTAAATCGAGCCCTTACAAATAAATGTTCGCTCAGTTGATAAACGAGCTATCGGCCTTCGGCTAAGTTAGTCTATTGTGTATGTGCATAAGGGTTGTTAATGTTGTGAAGCAAGTTTAATATCGATAAATTGCGTATTATGAAATATTCCGTTTAGCTAAATGTGTGATATTCTTTGTTTATGCTGGAATTCCTTGCTCAAACTTACTAAGCATAAATTGCTTACTCGTTACATTGCTCCTCTGTTTTATAGATTTTTGGTTCTCCAGCTATCGGACTCGGGATCTTGAAGTCGAAGTCGCCCACACTATCAAAGGCTCTTTTGGGTACTATTTTGGTTGAATTTTGTTATGGCATGTATAGGACTACCCATTGTTGTCTTTCGAGTACTTTATGAAATGTATAAGTGTACAGCCATGCGAAAATGGCTTGTAGAAGTGGAGTATGGCATTAGACCATTCGTATTTATGAATGTATAGATGGTTTCATGATGTAACTATGTTGGAATGGAAGTGTTGAGCAAATGATCAGCCACTAGAATGGCTAAGTATGATCATATGTGGGCTTATGTATGACAAGGCCCTAGTTGGTCCATGAAACCCCAAATTAGGTAAGGTTCACTTTGAAAACAGAAGCTGATAGCAGCAGTGATGTGGATTGGAAAAATCACAAGAATTCGTAGGAGTGGAATTAAATAGTGAATAAATTATGTAATCGAACCTTGATGAATCTACTTTCATATGGAAGTAACGAAACAATTATAGGAACAGTACAGAAAGAGATATTCGGGTTCTTGTGGAACAGGGCCAGAACAGTTTCTGGATTCACTGTTCCGCCTTTGGAAATTCACTATAAATTTACCAGAGATAATTAGGGGTCATACCATATATGTATGGATTCCTCTCTGAGTCTAGTTTCCATAGAAACAAACGGCATCAGTATTGAAGCTCCGTGCAGAGAGATATCCCAGTCGTAATGGGAAAAGGTCAGTCTAGTCGACCCCTGTAACATGGGAGAATTTGACTAATAAACTGTACTAATTGGCCCGACCAAAAATTCTAGAAAACAATCCATAGGTGGGGACATGAGTCTAGTTTCTGGGAAAAATCACAAAACTGATTTTTGAGTTGTGAAACTCAAGATATGATTTTTGAAGCGACTAGTACTCAGACTGGGCAGTGTCTGGAAAAATTTTTCAAAGTTTGTTAACATCTCGTGTCCGACTCCGGTGTCGGTCTCGGGTTCGGGGTGTTACATTTTATTGGTATCAGAGCTACGGTTTAGTCGATTCTAGGACTACCGTAATGTTTTGGGTCTAGCTATACATGCCATTTTATGTGATTACTTGATAGTGTGGTGATTTCTGACAATCGTAAATGTGTTTATTTTGGTAATGGATCCCGATCGTGACCGAGAAGTAGCTGATGATCTTGAGAGTGTAGCGCCTGCTCCCGCACAAGGGACAGTGCCGGCGGACTCTCAACCTAATGCTAGTAATCAGAATGATGAAGCTAGACAAGCATTCTATAGCGTGATGAATGATTGGTTTAACCAATACATTCGAACTAATATGGCTGTTCCACAACCTCCATTCCCGACAAATACTACCCCCGCACCTACAATACCACCGGTAACGGACCAAATAAGGTCAAATAAGCCCCCAGTTGACAGAATCCGAAAACATGGGGCTACTGAATTTAAGGCTATGGATAGCGATGATGCCGAGCAAGCTGAATTTTGGCTGGACAACACTATCCGGGTACTCGATGAGCTATCTTGTACACCCGATGAATGCCTAAAGTGTGCTATCTCCTTGCTACGTGATTCTGCCTACTATTGGTGGAGTACTCTGACTTCTATTGTGCCCCGAGAGCAAGTAACTTGGGAGTTTTTCCAAACTGAGTTTCGGAAAAAGTATATCAGTCAGAGATTTGTTGATCAAAAACGGAAGGAATTTCTTGAGCTTAAGCAAGGCTCCATGTCGGTTACTGATTACGAGCGAAAATTTGTTAGACTTAGCAAATACGCTCGGGAATGTGTTTCGTCCGAAGCTATTATGTGTAAACGCTTCGAGGATGGGCTGAATGAAGATATAAAAATGTTCGTTGGCGTTCTTGAAATACAAGAGTTCGTGGTACTTGTTGAACGAGCTTGTAAAGCCGAAGAGCTTAGAAAAGAAAAGCAAAGAGTTGATGAGGGAACTGGAGAGTTTCGTAAAAGATCCTCGGGGAGGTCTCTTCAACAGACATCGAAGAGATTTCGAGATGATGCGGGCCAGTTTAGAGGCACTTCGGGCCTTTTTGGACGAGATCGTGATCGACCCCCTATGGGTACACGAGGCACTTCGGTCGCCAGTGTTGGGAATGAACGTCGAGACAGGACGAAATGCCGATATTGCGGTAAATGGCATTCGGGGAGTTGTAGATTTCCTGACCGCTCCTGTTACAAATGCGGATCAGTGGACCACTTCATTAAAGATTGCCCGAGGTTGTCGGGGCAGAATGCAAATCAGAGTGGGAGACCGGGTGCTACCACTGCTCGAGGTAGACCATCTGGAAATATGGGCAATGCTGGTGGTGGTCAGAGAGGATCTAGAGATGATATAACCAGATCCGAAGCCCGTGCGCCTGCTAGAGCTTATGCTATACGTGCCCGCGAGGATGCTTCTTCGCCTGATGTTATTACCGGTACATTCACCCTCTTTGATACTAATGTAATTGCTTTGATTGACCCCGGTTCTACTCATTCTTACATATGTGAAACCTTAGCATCCAGTAAGACTTTACCTATTGAGTCTACTGAGTTCGTAATTCGGGTGTCAAATCCCTTGGGTCGTTACGTGCTTGTCGACAAAGTGTGTAAGAAATGTCCCCTGGAAATTCGAGGTTCCTGTTTCCCGGCGAACTTGATGCTCTTGCCGTTTGATGAATTTGATGTTATCCTTGGTTTGGATTGGTTGACCGCGCATGATGCGATTGTGAATTGCAAGAGCAAGACTATTGATTTGAGATGCGCAAATAACGAAGTAGTCCGAATTGAGTCTGCGGACTTAGAGGGGATGCCAGCTGTAATATCAGCAATGTTGGCACAGAAATATGTAAGAAAAGGGTGCGAAGCATACCTTGCGTATGTACTTGGTGACAAAGAATTAGAAAAGAAACCCGAATCTGTGCCGGTGGTTTGTGAATACCCGGATGTTTTTCCGGAAGAATTACCGGGTTTACCACCTGTTTGGGAGGTAGAGTTTGGTATTGAGCTTGTACCTGGGACTACGCCGATTTCGATAGCTCCGTATCGTATGGCACCAACCGAGTTAAAGGAGTTGAAAGCTCAGTTGCAAGAACTGACGGATAGAGGTTTCGCTCGACCAAGTTTCTCACCTTGGGGTGCACCAGTATTGTTCGTGAAAAAGAAGGACGGAACCATGAGGTTGTGCATTGACTATCGTCAGCTGAATAAAGTGACGATAAAGAACAAATATCCGTTGCCGCGCATCGATGATTTGTTCGACCAACTGAAGGGAGCCTCAGTGTTCTCAAAAATAGATTTGAGATCGGGCTATTATCAGTTGCGAATCTGAGATTCAGATATTCCCAAAACTGCCTTCAGAACGAGATATGGTCACTACGAATTCTTAGTGATGCCGTTTGGGCTCACTAATGCCCCTGCAGTATTTATGGATTTGATGAATCGGATCTTCAGACCGTATTTGGATCGGTTCGTAGTGGTGTTCATTGATGACATTTTGGTCTATTCAAGAGACGAGACCGAACATGCTGAGCATCTGAGGCTAGTGCTGCAAATTTTGCGGGATAAGCAGTTATATGCTAAGTTCAGTAAGTGTGAGTTCTGGTTAAGAGAGGTTAGCTTCTTGGGTCATGTGGTATCCGCGTCGGGTATTCGAGTTGACCCGAATAAAATTTCAGCCATACTTGACTGGAAACCTCCGAGAAATGTTACTGAAGTTCGGAGCTTTTTGGGGCTCGCCGGTTATTACCGACGATTTGTGAAAGGTTTCTCGATGATAGCCACACCAATGACGAAGCTACTTCAAAAGGATGTTAAGTTCGAGTGGACGGAGAAATGTCAGAAAAGTTTCGACCAACTGAAAACTCATTTGACTGAAGCTCCAATTTTGGTGCAACCCGAATCAGGTAAAAAGTTTGTCATTTATAGTGACGCATCCCTACTTGGGTTGGGTTGCGTATTGATGCAAGAAGGTCGAGACGTGGCCTATGCGTCGAGACAATTGAAGCCACACGAGAGGAATTATCCGACCCATGATCTCGAACTAGCTGCCATCGTGTTTGCTTTAAAAATATGGCGACATTATCTGTTTGGTGAGAAGTGCCATGTATTTTCGGATCACAAAAGTCTCAAATATTTGATGACTCAACGAGACTTGAATCTGCGACAAAGACGTTGGCTTGAGTTGTTGAAAGATTACGAGCTTGTCATTGATTACCACCCGGGAAAGGCTAACGTGGTTGCGGACGCCTTAAGCCGGAAGTCATTGTTTGCTTTACGAGCGATGAACGTGCATTTGTCTGTTCTACCAGACAGTGTGTTAGTAGCTGAATTAAAAGCTAAACCATTGTTGACTCACCAAATTCGTGAAGCTCAGAAAGTCGATGATGAATTGGTTGCAAAACGGGCTAAGTGTTTTCCGAACGAGGAATCGGAGTTTCAAATTGATGATGATGATTGTTTGAGGTTCAGAAATCGTTTGTGTGTTCCAAGGAATTCGGAACTCATTTCGATGATTCTGAACGAAGCCCATTGTAGCCGAATGTCAATTCACCCGGGGAGTACGAAAATGTACAATGATTTGAAACGTCAATTTTTGTGGCATGGTATGAAACGGGACATCTCTGACTTTGTTTCGAGATGTTTAATATGTCAACAAGTGAAAGCGGAACATCAAGTGCCTTCAGGATTACTCCAGCCGATCATGATACCCGAGTGGAAATGGGATCGAGTCACAATGGACTTTGTGTCCGGACTGCCCTTGTCAGCAAGTAAGAAGGATGCGATATGGGTTATTGTTGATAGACTGACTAAGTCGGCTCATTTCATCCCCGTACGTACGGATTTTTCATTGGAGAAACTAGCTGAATTGTACGTTTATCAAATTGTGAGATTACACGGGGTACCTGTTTCTATCGTGTCGGATAGAGATCCGAGATTCACCTCACGATTTTGGAAGAAATTGCAAGAAGCTCTGGGTACCAAGCTGCATTTTAGCACTGCTTTTCACCCCCAAACCGATGGTCAATCCGAGAGGATAATTCAGATACTTGAGGATATGTTGAGATGTTGCATCCTCGAGTTCAGTAGTTCATGGGAACGGTATTTACCTTTGATTGAATTCGCTTACAACAATAGTTTTCAATCAAGTATTAAGATGGCACCTTACGAGGCTTTGTACGGTCGTAAATGCCGTACACCATTGTTTTGGACCGAGCTCGGTGAAAGCAAAATTTTCGGAGTTGATTTGATTAGAGATGCTGAACAGAAAGTAAAGGTAATCCGTGAAAGTCTGAAGGTAGCCACGGATCGTCAGAAATCGTACGCAGATTTGAAACGAAAAGACATCGAGTATCAGGTGGGAGACAAAGTGTTCCTTAAGGTTTCACCTTGGAAAAAGATACTCAGGTTCGGCCGTAAGGGCAAGTTGAGCCCAAGATTCATTGGGCCGTACAAAATCTCCGAACGAGTTGGTCCGGTTGCGTATAGATTGATTTTGCCCCCGGAGCTTGAAAAGATTCATGACGTCTTTCATGTTTCGATGCTTCGACGCTATCGATCTGATCCATCGCATATAATTAGCCCATCAGAGGTTGAAATTCAAGTCGACATGAGCTATGAAGAAGAACCGATGCGTATCCTAGCTCGTGAAGTGAAGGAGTTGCGAAACAAAAGAGTTCCGCTAGTAAAGGTGTTATGGCTCAAACACGGGATCGAGGAAGCAACTTGGGAGACCGAGAGCTCGATGAAAGAACGATACCCAAACCTATTTACCGGTAAGATTTTCGGGGACGAAAATTTCTTAAGTGGGGGAGAGTTGTGACAGCCCAAAGTTGACCCTAGTCGGGAAGTGGTTTCGGGACCGCTAAACCGAGTCACCGAAATGTTTGAATGTGATACTTATTGTGTAGAATATGTAATTATGAATGTGTGAAAATTTCAAGCTTCAATTTGGTTGATTTCATGTGAATTTAGTCAATATGACTTATGTGAGAAAATTCTAAAATGTGATAGGTCAATGTGTGAGGACCTATTAGTGCATGTGGACAAAGGGGGGACTTGCATGTCAAATTCCCCCCCTAATGAGTAGTGGCCGGCCATGACAAGGAAGGATGGGTAAAACATGTCATGAAACATGTTTTGTTAGTGGAAGAATAAAATAAGGAGTATGGGTAATAAAGAAATGGAAAACAAAAGAAAAAAAAATGTGTGTGTAGTGTTTGTCCCCCCATTGCCGTGAGCTAAAGAAGAGAAAGGGGGGGAATTTTGTTCATCCTTTTCTCATCTTCATGCTTGCCAAAAACTAGAAAGAAAAACAAAGAAAAATTTTCTCATCCTTTGGTTCATCCTTGGCCAAAAATTTTAAGGAGGAAAGAAGAAGAAAGGTGAAGAGATTCGGCCATGCATGTAGCTAGGCTAAGGTATGTTTGATGATGTTCCATGAGAGGCATGCATGTTTTAGTTGTTAGCTTGAGTTCTACCTAACCCATGGTCTAAATCTTGCTATGTGATGGAAATGGCACTTGACCATGGATGAATCATTCTTGGTTGATGTTTGATGTTGTGGTGATGAGGCATGAGGATGAGTTAAGATTCGGCCTAGGTGGAGGTTGTGTTAATGCCATTGCATGCAAAATATGAAGCTTGTTAATGATGCATGTGATGATGGCTTGATGATTCTTGAACCTCCTTTTTAGCATTTTTTTTGTGTGAGCACATATGTGCATTGGTTGCTAAATGGAGAAGAATCGGCTAGCAAGATGTGTGCTAAGGCCGAATGTAACTTTGCATGTTAATGAGCAATGCATGTGTTAAATTGATGAAAAGGGGGAGGATGCTTTACTGGTGTGTATATGTGTGTATTAAGTGTTGAAATCGACCCCAAAAATGGACATGCATATTCGGCCAAGGGCAAAGAAATTAGCTAATATGTTGTGTTGATGCATGATTTTTGCATGTATGAGACTTTAATGTCTAATGTATAAATATGGGCTAAGTGCCTTGTGTTCATCTTTTGATGCCTAAATGATGAAATCAATTTATTTGTTTGATTAAGCTCAAGAGCAAAGGGGAAATAAAACCGATAAAGGGAAGGAAAAAGTGGTTGAATAGCTAGCGGAATCGTTCGACAACACCCGAGGTAAGTTCTTGAGTAAGAGAGCTTAAATTTCGATGTGATTAAATCATGCTCTATGTGTGGCTATTGAGCCGAATGTGCAAGGACAATATGTGCCTTGTGTTTGAGTTTCGTAAACGAAAATGAAATATGAATGTACCATGAATTATTGTTAGATGTGTATGATTAATTGAATGCTGTCCGGGCTAAGTCCCGAAGGCTTTGTGCTAAGCGAATATATCCGGACTAAGATCCGAAGGCCTTTGTGCGAGATACTAAATCCGGGTTAAGTCCCGAGGGCATTCGTGCGAGTTATTAAAGCCGGGTTAAGTCCCGAAGGCATTCGTGCGAGTTGTTAAATCCGGGTTACGTCCCGAAGGCATGGTGTGAGTTACTAAAACCGGGCTATGTCCCGAAGGCATTTGAACGAGGAGCTATATCCGGTTAAATCCCGAAGGTACGTGAATTGGTAACGAATGAGCTTGCTGTAAAATTCCAGCGAATACTCGAAAAACATCCCAATATGGGGATATGTTACGTATGTGTTGAATTAAATCGAGCCCTTACAAATAAATGTTCGCTCAGTTGATAAACGAGCTATCGGCCTTCGGCTAAGTTAGTCTATTGTGTATGTGCATAAGGGTTGTTAATGTTGTGAAGCAAGTTTAATATCGATAAATTGCGTATTATGAAATATTCCGTTTAGCTAAATGTGTGATATTCTTTGTTTATGCTGGAATTCCTTGCTCAAACTTACTAAGCATAAATTGCTTACTCGTTACATTGCTCCTCTGTTTTATAGATTTTTGGTTCTCCAGCTATCGGACTCGGGATCTTGAAGTCGAAGTCGCCCACACTATCAAAGGCTCTTTTGGGTACTATTTTGGTTGAATTTTGTTATGGCATGTATAGGACTACCCATTGTTGTCTTTCGAGTACTTTATGAAATGTATAAGTGTACAGCCATGCGAAAATGGCTTGTAGAAGTGGAGTATGGCATTAGACCATTCGTATTTATGAATGTATAGATGGTTTCATGATGTAACTATGTTGGAATGGAAGTGTTGAGCAAATGATCAGCCACTAGAATGGCTAAGTATGATCATATGTGGGCTTATGTATGACAAGGCCCTAGTTGGTCCATGAAACCCCAAATTAGGTAAGGTTCACTTTGAAAACAGAAGCTGATAGCAGCGGTGGTGTGGATTGGAAAAATCACAAGAATTCGTAGGAGTGGAATTAAATAGTGAATAAATTATGTAATCGAACCTTGATGAATTTACTTTCATATGGAAGTAACGAAACAATTATAGGAACAGTACAGAAAGAGATATTCGGGTTCTTGTGGAACAGGGCCAGAACAGTTTCTGGATTCACTGTTCCGCCTTTGGAAATTCACTATAAATTGACCAGAGATAATTAGGGGTCATACCATATATGTATGGATTCCTCTCTGAGTCTAGTTTCCATAGAAACAAACGGCATCAGTATTGAAGCTCCGTGCAGAGAGATATCCCAGTCGTAATGGGAAAAGGTCAGTGTAGTCGACCCCTGTAACATGGGAGACTTTGACTAATAAACTGTACTAATTGGCCTGACCAAAAATTCTAGAAAAAAATCCATAGGTGGGGACATGAGTCTAGTTTCAGGGAAAAATCACAAAACTGATTTTTGAGTTGTGAAACTCAAGATATGATTTTTGAAGCGACTAGTACTCAGACTGGGCAGTGTCTGGAAAAATTTTTCAAAGTTTGTTAACATCTCGTGTCCGACTCCGGTGTCGGTCTCGGGTTCGGGGTGTTACACCGGTTATTTGAACGAGTTGGAAAGAATGCTACAAATAGTTTTACCAAATGCAATATTGAAGGCGAAACCTAATATTGAATCAAGGATTAGGTTACTTAAAAGGGAGTGGTCAATCGTCTACGACATGCTTAATGGCCAAAACAATAGCGGTTTTGGTTGGGACGAGCATAGGCAGGTCGTTGTTGTTGAAGATGCGGTTTGGGAGTCCTATTTAAAGGTAAGCTTATTTCAAGTCTTTATTATATTATTTTTACCAAACTTATGACTAATATGATTTCCTCATTTTTTTAGAGTCACAGAGAAGCCGCTCAATTCAGATATCGTACTTTCCCTTACTACGACCAGCTTACTACCATATACGCAAGAGATTGAGCAACTGGGAAAGATGCTCAAACAGCTGCTGATGTTCTTGAAGAAGTAAATGCTGAGGATGTTCGTACTACAGGTATGGATGAAGAAAGAAACTCATTCTATGACTGCGAAGCTGACATCCCTTTGGATGACATGGATGTTTCTGCTGCGGAGCCGCAACGAGATAGAGACCAAGGGGGTTCCTCATATTCAAACAAGAGAAAAAAGAAATCTGATGCTCGTGATAATGTGTATTCTTCATTTGATGAGGCTGCCACTTTGTTGGGGGAAAAAATCCAGGCCGTTGACGATCAAATCAGTATGAGTATTGCCTTCGAGGTGGTAGTTCAGCAGAAGTCAGAAGAATATCAAAAGATGGAAGAGAAAGCTTCAAATTTATATTCAGCCTTATGGTCAATTGAAGGATTAACCGACGATCAGCGGTATGATGCTTTGAGTAAAATTCCCTATCATCCAACTCAAATGATCGTTTTCTTTAGTTTACCTTCTGTTGCCCGATTGGAATGGGTCAGAAGATTTCTTTCTCACCATTAAATATCAATGTTCAAACTTTTTGATGTTGTAAAACTATATAACATATGGATTATGATGTAGAATTTCATTTTCATCTAACATTTTCTTAATATAAGTTAATTATGTTTATGCATAATATAATTCTCAAGTTATATATTGATTTTAGTAAATTCATATAAGAACATTTTATTATTAAGAATTTTATGAAATTATATATCATTATTAAATTATATTTAATATTAATTATTTTAAATTGTATAAATTCATATAAGAAAATTTATTATTAAGAATTTTATGAAATTACATATTATTATTAAATTATATGTAATATTTATTATTTTAAATTATACAAATTCATAAAATATAATTTATTAGTTATAATTATTTTAAATTTTATTAAATCATATATTTTAATTTAAATATATTTAATATTAATTATTTCAAATTTTCTTTTATAGTATCATATATTATGATTTGAATAAATTCATATAAGAATAATAATTATTAAGAATTTTATTAAATTATATATTTTAATTATAATATATTTAATAATAATTATGTTAATTTATATTTTACAGTATCATATATTATGATTTGAGTAAATTCATGTAAGAATATTAATTATTAAGAATTTTATTAAATTATATAATTTAATTATAATATATTTAATAATAATTATGTTTAAATATGATTAACTTATTTATTATTGATATTAATAATCTTATTAAAATTTAAATAACAATAACAAATAATTTACCAAAACAAATTTCTGCTAATTATTAAGAATTTTATTAAATTATATATTTTAATTAAAATATATTTAATAATAATTATGTTTAAATATAATTAAATTATTTATTATTGATAATAATAATCTTATTAAAATTTAAATAACAATAACAATAATCATTTACCAAAACAAATTTATGCTAAGGGTATTCTAGTCATTTTAGTTTTTTCCATTATGCTATTACACCTCTATTACATTCAACCAAACACAGGATTACTATTATGCCTCTATTCCATTACATTCAACCAAACAGTTGATTTGCTATTACACCTCTATTCCATTACACCTCTAATCCAATACACCTCTAATCCAATACAGCGAACCAAACGTGCTCTTAAATTAATAAATATTTAAAATAGAGTTACCATAATATTAATCTATGTTAAAATAAATAGAATTTAAACGTATAATTTATTGTAATTTATTTGAATTTAAAATTATTTAAATTTTTTATTTGATCATGAAATTTTTATTAATTTATTCTATACTTTTAATTTTTTTTTAAAAAATTGTTATAATAACGTTTTAGACAGTTGATAATTTATGGAATTAATAATTGTAAATTAGTAAAGAGTAGGATAATTTTAAATAATTTTAAAAATTTACATATGCCATCACTATAAATGAGTAGGGGTGTGCAATCGGTTGGTTCGGTGTTGAAAAACCGAAAACAGATTTAATCGACTTCCTTTTTTCAAAAATTGAAATTGAACTGACTTCTTAGAGAAACCAAAAAACTCTACCGACACATTTTTAGATTGTTTAGTCGTTTAACTGACCCAATTGAGTTTAATTTTGTTCATTTTTCTCCCAAACTTAATAAAATGATGATAACTATTGAAATATTTGAAGTTGTTGCTGTTTGAAATATCTGGTTTGGAAAATGATTTTTTACCACAGTGAAAAATTAAAATTTTGAAAATCAAATCACTTTGTGATATTTATAATAATAAACTTTTTCCTGAAAAATTCTTGTAATTTGTACGAGACAGATCCTAGACGTTCCCAACTTTCAACCGGACGACCTTCTCCACTGTTCTTATACCATGAGTTGCTTTGAGTGTGGGCTCGAAAAATCACGAACCA
Source organism: Gossypium hirsutum (assembly GCF_007990345.1). Lineage (NCBI taxonomy): Eukaryota > Viridiplantae > Streptophyta > Magnoliopsida > Malvales > Malvaceae > Gossypium > Gossypium hirsutum. The sequence goes on from NC_053449.1 coordinate 31,372,325, forward strand.
AACATTGAACTAAAAATGATCTATTACTTCTAGTAGGAAAGTAGTTCTCTCTCAACAGAAACCGATAGAATTGTAATTCCCATAAAATAAAATTTATTCTAATAAAATAGATTATGACTACTTTCTGGCAGAATAACAATATTTGAAACTTGCTTGTAAAAATTTATATTAATATCTCCACCAGAGTCATCTATTTAAAAGGAGAGGTAGGAGAATGCTGGTTGAATTAGTAACATAAATAATATTTATTTAATAGAAAACAATATTATACTCTTAGTAGAATGGGGTGGGCAACACTGTTGGGAAATATGCCCATATTATAGAAAACATGCAACTATTTTCTATGTATTTGAACGATGAATAAATAAATTTCACATTTCATTGTTACGTCATTTGTATTTTTGTCTTTCATATTTTGCATGCATAGTGAAATTATGAGAAAAAAATATTAGCTCATTGATTGCCTAAGTTCAAACTGATGATAAGTGGCATTGTAAAAACGATTACATTACAAGCAAGACAACTTAATTCAGTAGATAACCTAAACGAGTCCATAATCCCGTAATAGAATCAAAGTAAGCATTTGATTCAAATACTAAGAAGGACTATTATGTTGTCTACAATTTCAATTAAGGAGATGGCTAGTCTTGGCTACCAGAGCAATTGACTCCAGGAGTAGAGACATAGATGTATTCATTGGTAGAATAATACATTGGACTGGACCCAAGATTAATTAATTCTAAATCCATTTGTGAATTAATTCACTTGTGACATTCATGGTGTGATTTACCTAAATCCTGAGTTAGTCATTGACCATGTGTATGTAACTCATGTGCTTTGATATAAGTGGAGGCTTATGCTGATTGATTTCGAGATAAAGAAATAAGGTAGATTTTGATGGATCATTGAATGATAAGAATGGGTCGAACCATCAATGTCCAATTATGCAAGAAACGACCAAGACCATGCAAGATCCTTTGCAAATTCCTGTTGGGCCAATTACAAGGGCCCGAGCAAAGCGTTTTAAGGAGGCTTTTAATGGGTTGATGCATGGACTTTGGAATCAAGCCCAAGGCAATATTGTTCAAATTGGGTTGAGCACAAGTCCTATTCTAGTTCACATGGTCAAAGTATTGGTCGAGCGTTCTAATGGGCCACCTTGAACCTTTTAAATCAATCTTAGTTTTATTTTATTTAATAAGTTTGCATTTTGTTTTAATTCACAGATTTAATTATTTCCTATGTTTCAACTATTTGTGTTAAATGGTGTCATGCTTTTATTTGTGTGTTTAAGTTGTTTTCAATTGGTTTTTTTTAATTATCATATTAGTTTAGTGTGTGTCATTTATTCATATTAAGAGTTTAAGGTTGTCATGTTTTAAGTGTCATGAGTTAGTGTCTTTTCCTTATTTGAAATGTGCTTGCTTGAAAGAGCATCATGAATTCTCATTAAAGTTGAATGCATGCATAAGTACATTCATGGAATATTCAAATACATGTCATTATTTTTGGTGCATGCGACCATTTGTATGAAGGGGACAAATACATGGATTCATGCATTTGTTACTTGGCTGAATTCAAGGGATGGGCATGGTGCATGGACGGTGGCTTGAAGAGAGATTAATTTTACCAATCAACTTCCATACATGCATGAACATCTATCGGGGAAAAGCTACCATAAATTCGGTATATTGAATTTCCACAAGTTGGAAGATGAATCTACAAGATACATGTAACAAGTTCATAAACATGCATCTCATTAATGCACCTATTTATGAAGGATGCATGTCCCATGAAAATATATGTTCGGTCAAAGGGGATGGAGGAGGCCTTTGTTGATCATTCATAGCATTTGAAGGTTTCTTCTTACCTAAGAATACATGCACGAAAAAAGGAAGATGAATGTGTCCCTTCAAGAGTTCGTTGAACCTAAAGCTATACATGAATGTATTTAATCAAGCATGAACATCCATTTATGGCCGAATGTGGCTCCTTAGCTCCCTAGTTCTATAAATAGATCAAGTTAGGTCATTTGTAAGGTTATACAACAACATTTTGAATATATATTTCTTTGTGAGATATTTCTCTCTCGGTTCTTCATTGAACTATCAAACTTATCAAAACTTAAGGTTTTTTGGTGTTCATCTTTTGTCTTATCACTCTGTCCATCCATCCCGGAGTGTGGTGACTTCACTATACCAAAGTTTGAGTACTTTTGCAAGTTAAGTGGGTCAAGTTCAATATAACTTCTGTAAGTCCCTGAAAATAGGTCTAGTAGTTTCAGGTAAGTTTACCAGGTTCCAAGTGAAAAATAGGAGTTAATCAGGTTTATTAGTGATTTTTTAAATTTAGTTAGCTTAATTTCATTTAAAAATTGGTAAATAATATTTAGAAAAATAAAATTATTTTTAGAAAAATTAATTTTATGGTCTTAAATAATTTTTGGGTAAAATAAATATTTTGGGTCTAATTAGAATTGAAAAATAAATTAAAATGGGGGTTTAATTGAGAGAATTTAAAATATTATCTAAATAGGACCATTTTGCAAAATAAGAGAAATGTAAGAGTGGTTTTATAGCAAATTATCCTTATTTTTGGAATTTTGGAGGGAAAGGAGTATTTTTTAAAACAAGGGAAACGTGGGAGTGACCTGATGGCAATTTCCCCAATTTTTGAAAATTAGGTGGGGGGTTTTCAATTTTAAAAACACTGCAGCTACCTCACTTTGCACACCATTTTCACCCGAATTAAGAGGTTTTTCTCTCTTTTTTTGCTCATTTTCATAGACCACATATTAGATAATAGACACACTTTTACTCTCTCAAAATTCTTTCCAAAATCTCCATAAAAGCTTTCCAAAGTTGAGCAAAAGTCATTCGAAATTTCTTCAAGGATCTTCATTCAATTTTCTAAATTGATGATTTGAGATTTATTGAAGGTAATTCTCAACTCGAAATTCATTTTAAAGTTGTTTTCAATCATTATTTGCTATTTAAATTGATTCAAATGGATTTTCAAGTTTTGATTTCTTTTTTCTTGAACATGGAACTCGACAATGGTGAATCCATGATTTTTAGTTGGAATCCAAGTTTTAATTGATGTTTAAGCTCAAAATTTTTTTATTAGGTTTTTAATCATAAAACAAGAGATCAAACTCGTTTGGTTGATCAATTTTGATAAATTCATTTTTAATCAAGAAGATGAGTTAATTTTTTGAAAAATTTTAAAACAATTTAATAGATGAAATTAACACTTAGGTTTTATGTTAATGGACTAGGAATGAAGTTTAGAAGTGGTTTGTGGTGCTGAGAAGGTCATTTAGTTGATGAATTTTATGTTTCGGCTTAATTGTGCAATTTCAGTAAGGTAGATTAGAGAAACAAATTAGATCCGTATAGTTTATGAAATTTTAACTTTCTTGATGTTAATGTTAGTTTGTAATGCATATTTTGTCTCTGTTAAAGCTTCTCACCGAGATGAGGATGATGCTAATCGGATTTGAGGCTCAAACTTACCTACTTGAACATACTTTTGTTTGAAAAAACAAAGTATGGAGGTGAGTGATTTTAAAGGCTATTGGTAAATTTGCCTGGTTATGTGTTAAATTAAAGTTTTATATAGTGTTCTTAACGACTTAATCTCATCTTATTTGGTTGGATTTGTAAAAAGTAATTTTATTTTACAAGAGTGTTATTGCAATTTGCTTTTGGAAAATTGTGTGTTAAGCTTTTGACATGATTAATTTGGATTGAATGGATTGTTAATTGGAGCATGAGTTACTAAATTTTTTAGCACTTTCTGTTGGTGTTATGATTGGTTTAAGACTCATTGATAAAGGCATTTGTTGTGCTTAATTTTATTGATGTTGAAATTGTTAAGCTCTATGCTTTTAATGCCATTTTTACATCTTAAATTAAGTGCTTAAACATCAGATTTTATGCCTTGTATGTATGATTATATTGGCAACATTGCATGGTGGATCCATTGATTATATTGGCAACATTGCATGGTGGATCCATTGGACATAGTTGGCGTGCCATAGGGTCTGTGAGTACTCACCATTATATGTGTTATTTGTGAGCATATGGCTCAAGAAGTTCTGATTTTTGGAGTAAATAAGAGAGTGTTGAGCTTGTGTCTCCACTCAATGGGACTGTGAGCCAATATAAGGAAGCGTGTGGCTTCGACCCGCTCAACCCGAGACTGTTTCTGATATATAGGAGTTTAGAGATCCGTTTATCCAATTTATGATCACACATTTAAGTATTGCCATGGATGTATTATGCCAATATAAGTGTATGTTTATAAGTTAAATTATGATTTCATATACCATATTAAATTGAAATTTTATTCATGGAATTACATATGTTATTATAATTATAATATGTGATATTGTGACTAAAATTTTAATGCTTAATTTGTCTGGATCTATGCATGAATTGGGTGCGATTTACATATTGTTTTTACGATTATTCAGTGAGCTTTTTAAGCTTACACCCTCACATCTTTGTGCAGAGAATTTTTTGGGTTAAGTTGAGGAGCGAACGTAAGGCCGATCCAAGATTAAAGCTCGGTAGTAGCTTAAGGACTCTTCTTTAGAAACAATAGGGGGCATTGTGGCATTTATTGGGACTAGATTTAATTCAATTGTAATGGACATTGGACATTTATTTGGACATTTATTTTGGTGATGTTATAATTACTTTAATGCTTGATTAATGCTTAATTGTTGTGTGGTTTATGGTATGTTGATGAGAGTTCATATGGTGATTGAGAACATGGTGTTTGAACCATGTAATTTATGCTAACATAGTTTAATTATAGCTTGCCAAGAGTGGAATGCTTGTGTCTAAGGTATGTACCTTGTGTGATATAATTGATGGTTGCTAAGTATGATAATAATTTAGTCCTAAAACATGATTAGATTAACTGAAGCCTTTAATAGGGAAACTCGATAATATTTTATAATTAGACTTGTGAGTGTTAACATTTGGTAGAAATATTCTTAGATAATATTTTGGGTAATGTATTAAAAGTTTATAAAATTCACGTTTTAGTTCTTATTAATAAAATAATAATTAGACTTAGTAAATGAACTCGATTGAAACTAAAATTTTTAGGGCTTGCTTAAATTGACTAAAAGAAGGTTAGTAATCATTTAGAACAAAAAAAACTATCTAAATTTAGATGGTAAAATGAACAAAATACCCTTAGGGTTAAATAATTATAAATAATTTAAAATGGTTCAAAAAAAATGCTTTCGCATTAAAGTTAGATAGTTAATAAGTTAGAATTGAGGTGTTATAAGGTTGGGGTGTGTTTTGGGTGATCTTGAGTTGGAGAGTCACTTTAGTGGCTATTGTGTCTCTTTGGATTCGGGATGATCCGTCCCAGTCGGGTTTGGGGTGTCACAATTGGCAGTATCAGAGCCAGGTTTTGTTAATCATGAGAGGTCTTGGATTTTGTAATGCTGAAGTCTAGCTTATCTGATAATATTGCTTGAAATTACATGTTTTACCTTTACATTTTCTCTTTTAATAAATTGTTTTATAGGGTAGGAATTGGGAACACAATGCCCTATAGGAAATTATACTAAGTTAAGCCTTGGATCACTTCCCGTTACTCACTCTTGTATGTCTCCTCTACTTTTTTTGTATTATTTGATTTACGTTATGCCTCTTAGACATGAACGGGGTAGTCAAGATGAGGACACCACCACCGTAGCCACGTAATGATGCTCATATGGGTTGAGTTGAGCACTTTATATCTAAGATGATCGGGGCATTGCAATGTATCGCTGGTGCCAATACTGCTCCTATTCGTTAGATATTATTATTTGAGCGTTTACGAGCTCTAGGTGGTAAGGAATTTTGAGGAGTTAGGGGTGGAAATCCTACTCGTGCTAAATATTGATGGGCTATTCTGAGGAGGATAAGCTTGGGTGCACCGTGTCGTTGCTTGTTGATGAGGCTCATCACTGGTGGAGGACAGTCGAGCGTGGTACTACACCGGTGAGAGTGAATTTAGAGTTTTTTTGGAGTCTTTTCGGAGGAAGTTCATGGGAGAGTAATATCTAGAGGCGAGGGGACGCGAGTTCATGGATTTAGTCTAGGGTACTTTGTCTGTGGACGAGTACGAGGTAGAGTTCGTGCGTTTGAGCCAATATACGCTTGAGTTGGTGACTCATGAGGCGAGTTGTTGTAAGAGGTTAAAGTTTGGACTGAACCGAGATATTAAGTTGTATCTTGTTGTGTAGTCTACTGAGGTTTTCGACGAGTTGGTTAAGAAGGCCCGTGCTTTAGAGGAGACTTTGGGGGAGGAGCCCAAAGCTATCGTTGTTTGTACTACTAAGAGGTCGTTTGAGTCTGCTAGTGGATTTGGCCAGAAGGGGAAGAGAGGTTGTTTTGGGAGGTTTGGACGACGAGTTGCTGAAGGTCAAGGTTAGGTTAGGCAGGCCGCAAGAGTTGAGACAGGTATAGCTTATCAGAGATGTACTACGTGGATGTTGTGTGAGCATTGTAATCGTCGACATCTTAGAGAGTATTGGAGGATGATTGGTGCCTGTTTTGCTTGCAGATCGATGGAGCACTGTGCTAGTGATTGTCCTAGGAGAGAAGTGATGGTTAAGGACCAACCTGTTGTTGTTTGTACACCTGCTCCAGCTCGAGGGAGAGGCCGTGGTAAATGTAATGGTGGTAAAGGAGTTGGTTAGCGTGGAGCTGCTCGAGGTGAAATTAGAGGTCCAGCTAGAGCTTATGCAGTTAGGATGCCTCAAACTAGGGTGGCCACGTATATCATCACTAGTAGTTTCATGCTACAATCTTTTCCTCTTCTAGTTTTAGTAGATTCAGGTTCTACGAGATCATTTATCCTGAGAGATGTAGCTAGAGAGTTGGAGATTTCTATAGAGACATCTAGGTTGGGTGTTACTGTTAAAAGTCTGCTAGGTGATAGTGTAGTGGTAGATCGAGTTTACTATCGTTGTCCTCTGATGGTTTAGGGACAAGTGTTTCTGGTAGATTGTTTAGAGTTGACGTTCTGTGGGTTTGATGCTATCCTTTGGATGGATTGGTTGACTGAGCATCGGGCGAAGGTTGATTGTGAGGCGAAGTTGGTGACTTTGTGTTGTGCTAATGGCTTTGAGATTGTTATTGTTGGAGAGAGGTCCTAGTTTCTTTCCAATATGGTTTCTGCGCTTAGAGCTGAGAAGTTGGTCCTAAAAGGTTGCGAAGCTTATCTGGCCTATGTCCTGAATGCTAATAGTAAGGAGTTGAAGTTGAATGAGATTCATGTAGTCTGTGATTTTCCCGATGTTTTTCCTAAGGAATTGACTAGTTTATTGCTGGATAGAGAAGTTAAGTTTGGTATTGAACTGTACCCTGGTATAGCTCTAGTGTCAATTGCGCCCTACTGTACGGCACGTAAGAAATTAAAGGAGTTGAAGCGTTAGTTGCAAGAGTTGTTGGACCGAGGTTTCATTTGACTGAGTGTGTCATCGTGGGGAGCATCGGTTCTATTTGCGAAGAAGAAGGACGAGACTTTGAGGCTGTGCATTGATTATCACCAGTTGAACAAGTTGACCGTTAAGAATAAGTACCCACTTCCGAGGATTAATGATTTGTTTGACTGGTTTCTAGGACCTTCAGTTTTCTCGAAGATTGACTTGAGATCTAGGTACTATTAGTTGCAGCTGAAGGATGTGGATGTTATGAAGACGACGTTTAGGACTCGCTATAGGCATTTTGTGTTTGTTGTTAAAATGAAGTTCTTGATTCATGTTAAGATGGTAAAGCAAAATCAATTCTTTAATCCTAGATTGGTTAGTATGTTCAATTTTTGAAAAGGGTCTCAGAAAAATATTATATGTTCATTTGCTACATCTTTGATTTGTTTTTGTCGTTGCAGGTCCCAATGTTAAGAAAAGTCCTTTTGAAGAAGTTGCAACACCCAAAAATCTTAAGTTTTTGAATTGTTTGATTTTTTTAAGTGAGTTAATCTAGTTCAGTGGTTAAATGTTGTGAGTAGTGTGTAAGAGGTTCTGTGTTTGAATCATTCCCTTGAAATTTTGTTAATTTTTTACTCAATCCCTGCATGAGCAAAATGGTAACATTTTTGCAATTTCTTATTATGCCGCCCATCTGTTAAAGTTTGGATTAAATTCAAACTCTAGGAAATCAGTTGGATAGATAATATCTGTATTTTTAATTTAATTTATTTTTGAATTTACCAAAAGAAATTGTTTTGTTTCGCATGTTCTCTAAGTCTCCCCTTTTTTCACTTCTCATGTTTTTCTTTTTCCCTTTCTATTGTTGTTTGTTTGATCCTTCCCAAGTCCTTATTCTTGAATTTTCTTTCACAATTATTGCTTCAATAATATTTTCTTGATAGCGATTGTTACTCCATCGTATGTTGCCTTTGTTTCGATTTCATTTGACAAAGGTCGGTGCCATCTTTGGTTTTAAACGATCTTGGCAGTGTGGGGTAAGGAATGAGTGCAAGGATTTGTGTTTCTTTTAAAGAGTTTCCATGGTTTTGGTATTAGTTTGTTATCTTCTTTATGTGATACAATTTTAACCACTCTAAAATCGATGGTTTAGGCGATGTTTATGAATTGCACGACTTACATCCAATGAATTAGGAGTTTTGAGGGACTGTCATGTCTGTTTGGGTAAGTGATTGATAACCAAAAAGGTAAATTCCAGTTTGTTAAGGTGTAATGTTAGTAATTCTGACAAAATGAGTTACTTGGAATTTAGTGAATCATTGCTAAAATTAGTCATTGAAATGACCTTTTTAGGTTCTAGGAATCTCGTGGTTGAATTGGCATAAAAAACATATCAGGTGTAACAAAAAACTTGAAATAAATAGTGAACGACGAGAAGCTAAAATGTGGACTATCGATGCCACGACCGTGTGAACCACACGGTCAGGGCCAACTGGGTCGTGTGGGCCACATGGGCGTGCGTGAGGCCAGGTGGGCCACATGGATGTGTGGACCCATTTTCTAAAATTTTACCCTAGGGCTAATGTGACATGACTAAATCATGTTATTGGGCCTCTAATTGGAATTAGATCCAATCACCAAATTTGAATGGGTTGAGATTGTTTAGGCCAATATGGGCTCTTGAAGCAACAAAAGTGCTTAATGAACCTTTCTTTTGAATTAAAGGCGTTGGGCCTAAGGAGGCCAACCATGGATCGAGTCAATGTAATTGGGCCCAAAATCATGTAAAGCCCAAATACAAAATGAAACAACCCAATTAACCTTTATATTATGGGATTCATTAATGTTCTATGTCCTAATGTGTGTTTCATAATAATTCATGCTTTTATATCCTACTTTTATTATTGTCATGTCTATTTATTGTCCAAGTATGTTAGTTGTGTCATTAGGACTATCATATGTTAAGTGTGTTTATATTGTTGTGTCATGTTTTAAAGTGTCATATATGTTTGCCCTTTGTTTGTGTCACTTGTTTATGCATCAAAGTATCATGTTTTCTAGTGTTTGCAACTGTGTTCACAACTTAGTTTATTTTCATTATTTTTATCTAAGTATTTGTGTGTTAAGTTATGAGATATTTTGTGTAAGGCCTTGAAAATAGGTCTAGTAGTTTCGGGTAAGTTTATTGGGTTTCGAGTGAAAATTGGGAATTAATCGGGTTAATTAGAGATTTATATTTTTAATTAGTTAGATTAATTCATCTAAAAATCGGTAAATAAGATTCCAGAAAATTAAAATATTTTTTGAAAAATTAATTTTATGGTTTTAAATAATTTTTGGGTAAAAATAAATATTTTGGGTTAAATTGGAATTTAAAAATAAATTAAAATGGGGTTTAATTGGGTGGTTTAAAATATTAATTAAATGGGACTAATTTGAAAAACAAGGGATATGTGTAAGAGGTTTTATAGCAAATAAACCATATTTTCGGAATTTGGGAGGGAAAGGAGAAATTGTAAAACAATAGAAAAGGGGGAGTTGCCTAATGGCAAATTCCCCAAATTTTGAAAATCAGGTAGGGATTTTAGTTTTCAAAAACTCTGCAAGTACCTTACTTTTCACCCATTTTTCACCCGAATTGAGAGTTTTTTCTCTCGTTTTTTGGCTTGTTTCATAAACTAAATATCCGAGAATAGATCTAAACCTTTTCTTTCCCAAAATTCTCTTTAAAATCTCTCGAAATAATTTTCAAAGTTGGGCAAAAAGTCATTCGAATTTCTTCAAGCATTTTGATTCAAAATTCCAAATCAATGATTTGAGTTCAATTGAAAGTAATCCTCATCTCTAAACTTGTTTTTAAGTTGATTTCAATCATTATTTGTTAATTAAAGTGATTATAATGGATTTTCAACTTTAATTTCTTCTTCTTCAACTTGAGGATCAACAATGATGGATCTTTAATTTTGAGTTGGAATCCAAATATTAATGGATGTCTAAGCTCAAAATAGGTCTAATAAGATGTTTTTAATCTTAAACCAAAAGATTAAACACGTTTTATGGATCAATTTTGAGAAATTCAAATTTGATCAAGAACATGGATGATTTTTCTAGAAAATTATGAAATGGATTAAATAATGAAATTAACACTTAGAATACATGTTATTGGACTAGGAATGAAGATTAGAAGTGGTTTGAGGTGCTGAAAAGGGAGTTTAGTTGAGGAATTTCATATTTCAATTTAGTTGTGCAACATCGGTAAGGTAGTTTAGAGCAATGATTTAGATTCATATAAGTTACCAAATTTCATGTTTTTTGTTGCTATTGTTAGTTTGTAATGCAAAATTTGGCTCTGTTAAAGCTCCACATCAAGAGGAGGAACATGAAAATAAAAATTGAACCTCAAACTTTCTTATTTGAACACATTTTTACATAAATAGCTATGTGTGGAGGTGAGTGACATCAAGGGCAATTTGGTAAATTGGCCAAATTATGTGTTAAATTAAATGTTTAATTGGTGTTATTAATGACTTAATTGCATATTAGATTGTTGGATTTGCAAAAATAGGTTTTATTTTATAAAAGAGCTAAATGGAAAATGGTTTTGTAAGTTGTGTATTATGTTTTTAGCATGATTAAATTGTATGGAATAAACTGATTTTGGAGCATGAATTGCTAATTTATTGAACATTTGATAAAAGTGTTCTAATTGGTATATGAATATTGGGAAAATGATAATTGCTATGCTTAATTTTATTGATTTTAAAAGTGCTTAGCAACATGCTTTTACTTGCATTTTAACATCCTAAATTAAGTGATTAAATATCAGATTTTATGCCTTGTATGTATGATTATATTGGCAACATTGCATGGGGGATCCATTGGATATAGTTGGCATGCCATAGGATTTGTGGGTACTCACCATTATTTGTGATATTGTGAGGATATGGCTCTTAGTGGATTGATTTGTTTGCAGTAGATAATGGAGTGTTCAGCTTGAGTCTCCACTGGGTTATTTGAGGCACTATAAGGGAGCATGTGGGTTTGGCCCACTCAATTCGGAGGACTGTATTTGATTTGTGAGAGTTCGGAGATTCGTTTATCCAATGTATGATCACACATTTACTTATTACCATGGATGTATTATGCCAATATAATTGATTGATTGTGCCAATATAATTGAATGTTTATGTGTTAAAAGATGATTTTACATGCCATGGAAAAAAATAATTTTTAATTCTTGAAATAGCACGTGATGTTATGGTGAAGTGTTAACATATTGTGACTGAAAAATTTAATGCTTAATTGCTTTGATTTATGCATGATTGAGTGCACATTACTTGATGTTTTACTATCATTCACTGAGCTTTTCAAGCTCACATCCTCGCATTTCATGTAGTGAATTTCCGGGTGTAAGGAATTAAATTGGTGATGTGTGGATGTCGATGGTAATTAATTGTAACTATTTCAAGTTTAATGGGTAGGTAAAATATGTAAAATCGGGAAATTAAAACGAATTGTTTTGACAAAATAGGTATAGTGGTTTGCACATGGGTGTGTCTTTTCACATGGACGTGTGGGTTTTTGAGGGTTTATTTTTGGTTTTTGTAATCTAGTATTCTAATTTGCTTAATTTATAATTTAGTCCTAAAACTTGATTAAATTAATTGAAGCCTTTAATGACAGGGGAACTTGGTAATATTTTAGGATTAGACTTATAACTGTTAATATTTGGTGGAAACACTCTTAATTTTTAATTTGGAAAATGTACTAAAAGTTTGTAAATGTTACGATTTAGCCCCTAATAATAAAACTTTAATTAGACATAGTAAATGAACTCGAATTAAGCTAAAATTTTTAGGGCTTGCATAATTTGACCAAAAGAAGGTTGGTAACTATTTAAAAATAAAATTAGGGTAGTTTAACCTTAGGTGGTAAAATAACAAAAATACCCTTAGGCTTAAATACATTTAAAAAGTTTTAAAATGGTTCACAAATTATTTTCGCGTTTATAAATGATAGTTAATTAGTCATAAATTAGGTGTTATAAGGTTGGGGTATGTGCTGGGTGGTCGTTAGCTCAAGAGTCGCTTTGGTGGCTAATGTAAAGCTTTGAATTTGGGTCGGTTCATCCCAGTCTAGTTTTGAGTGTTACATTTGGTGGTATCAGAGCTACAGGTTTAACTTTAGGTTAGCCTAGATTTGTTAAACATTAGAGATCTTGGATTATGTAATATTGAAGTCTAGCTTATCTGTAAAAATTGCTTGAAATTGTATGTTTTGCCTATGCATGTCCTTTGTGATATAAACTATTCTATGGGGTAGGATTTGGGAACACAATGCCCTATAGGAAATTATACTTAGTTAAGTCTTGGATCACTTGCCACTACTCACTCCTGGTATGTTTCCTCTACTTTATCTTTAGTATACTATTTACGTTATGCTACCGAGAAACGAGCGTGGTAGTCTAGATGATGATGCTCAAATGGGTTGAGCTTAGCATTTTATGTCAGAGATGGCCGAGGCATTGCAGTGTATCACTGGTGCCAATGCTACTCCTATTCATCAAGGTTTACCATTAGAGCGTTTGCGATCTCTAGGTGGTAAGGAATTTCAAGGAGTTAGGGGTGGAGACCTTACTCGTGCTGAGTATTGGTTAGAAGTAGTTATTTATATCCTTGGTCAGATGGGCTGTTCTGACGAGGGTAAGCTTGGATGTGCCATGTCGTTGCTTGTAGATAAGACTGATCATTGGTGGATGACTGTCGAGCGTGGTACTACACCAGAGAGAGTGACTTGAGACTTTTTCCTGGAGTCTTTTCAGAGGAAGTTTACGGGAGAGTAGTATCTAGAGGCAAGGAGACACGAGCTCATGGATTTAGTCTAGGGTACTTTGTCTGTAGACGAGTACAAAGCTGAGTTTGTGCGTTTGAGCTAATATGCGCCTGAGTTGGTGGCTCACGAGGCGAGTCATTGTAAGATGTTTAGGTTTGGATTGAACCGTGAGATTAAGTTGTATCAAGTAGCACAGTCTCCTAAGGTCTTCGATGAATGGTTGAGAAGGCCCGTGCTTTAGAGGAGAATTTGGGGGAGGAGCCCAAAGTTGTTTCTACTGGTGCTGTTAAGAGGACGTCCGAGTCTGTTAATGGATCTGGCCGGAAGGGCAAGAGAGGTCGGTTTGGGAGGTCAGGGCAGCGTGGTGCTGTAGGCTGAGGTCAGGATAGGCAGGTTGTGAGAGTTGAGGCTGGTATAGGTAATCAGGGAGTTGTTACATGGCCGTTATGTGAGCATTGTGGTCATCGTCATCATGGTGAGTGTTGGAGGATGATTGGTGCTTTCCTTGTTTGTGAATCGTTGGAGCATTGTGTTAGTGATTATCTATCCCACTGAATATCCTACTGAAGTAGCTGAACAGTTATAATGTTCTTTTGATTTCTTCAATGACGACTGATATGAATTTCCCGATGAGCTCTTCCTTGAATCTCTAACTTAATAATCAAATTTTCTCTTCTCTTTGCTAAGCTCCTCAACCTTATAAGCTCGATCAACTAACACAACAAATTCTTTCAGTTCAAGTATCCTAACTAGAAGCTTTATATCTTCATTTAACCATTCCTCGAACCGTTTACACATAGCAACCTCGGTTGGAATACATTCTCGGGCATATTTGCTCAATCTGAAAAATTTCCTTTTATATCCTGACACTAACATATGAGCCTGTTTAAACTCAAGGAATTCTTTACATTTCTGATCAAGAAATCTCTGACTTATGTATTTCTTTCGAAACTCAATTTGAAAGAATTCCTAGTCAAGACGCTCTCTCGGTACAACCGAAACCAAAGTATTCTGCCACTGATATGCTGAGTCTTTTAGTAGAGATATTGTACATTTTACACACTCTAGAGGTGTACAAGATAACTCATCGAAAACTTTGATAGTATTTTCTAACAAAAATTCAGCTATTTCCGGATCATCATCAACTATAGCTTTAAATTCTTTAGCCCCATATTTGTGAATTTTTTCGATTGGCGGTTTATTAACTCGCATTGGTTCCAAACCTTGAGGAACGACAGGGATCGGTTAGGGAATAGGTAGGGGTAGGGTTGTTGAACCGCTGAGTTCGTTTGTATGAACTCGGTAAGCCACTCGCTCAGCATTGGAAAAAAAGTTTCCTTAGCTTCTCCTCCTCGACCCTCAGATATGGACCTCATACCACTCGACCCTGCTCTGTGAACGGAGGCTTGCACGTTACTTTCTACTTCATCAGAGTCGGCTCAGTTGGATGACATTACTATATAAAAACATATTTAAAAACGAGTTAGGAGTTATCACGCTATCATAGGTTATATAATGGAATGTATTTCTAAACTCAAGCATGCTACGTTCAGTCTAGGAATCGACTAAATCGTAGCTCTGATACCAATAAATGTAACATCTCTAACTTGTATCCGTTGCTGAAATAGAGTTACGGAGTATTACCAAAAAATTTAAAATATAAAACATTCATTTCTAAACATTTCATAGCTCATGCTATATAATCCATTCAAATACATGCATATTGTCCCTTATACGAGCCCTCGAGTCCTTAAAAACACTTTGAAAATGAATCGGAACTAAATAAAAAAGGTATTGAATTTTTGGAAAAAAGTTAGAATTTTTCAAACTGTAGGGGTCACATGGTCGTACGACTCACACGGTTGAGACACACGCCCGAGTTTCAAGTCGTGTTGACATTCAAAGTAGGGACACACAGTCGTGTCCCAGCCCATGTTCGTACCCGTGTATCTCTCTGACTTGGGTTACACAGCCAAGTCACATTCCTGTGTGCTAGGCCATGTAACAGCCTGACTTGCAACTGTTTGAAACCTACTGGGGACATACAACCGTGTCGCATGGTCGTGTGTCACACATGCTCATGTCTTCGACTGTGTGGACAAGAAATAAGTCATTTTCAAGCCATTTCCTTCACCCAAATTGTGCAGACACATACAACCCATTTGCATCCAATTCAAGCATCCAAAATGTACCTAAAATATGAATAATCAAGCTAGCACAAAATGGTACCTATTCATACAACCAATATGTCAAAAGGAACCTCAATTTTCATGACATTACATATAAACAAGCCAACATGACAACTAATTCATTAACTAAAATACCACTTTTACAAGCCAAACATAATGGTTATTTCATCAAGCACAAAATACTTATACATGCCATTATAACCATGACTTAAAGACATCAAAATCTACCGGTATAGCTGATAGATAGTGTGATAGGTCTCCGATGAACTTTCAACACGAACGAGCTTCCAGTTAACTACAAAACATAGAAAAATGAACACAAGGTAGGCATATATTTCTTAGTAAGTTCGTAGTTTAGAAACGACGCTTACCAATACAATGCATAAGCTTAAAGTAAATATGAATCCTTCCAACACAAGCTTCGCACAAGCCTAAGCATCACCAACAACCCAAATTAGTACTTGATCACATAAATTCGATATCAACACATGATAAAATAACTTTCCACAAATCATGAATACATATGCTCCCTACCTTCCATAGTAACAAGTAGCTTGCATAAAAAACTCTTACTAAAACTCACATGAAGTGGAATCATGATGGTCGTCACCATCCCTTTTTATAGTTGATTGTTGTCACCATCCCTTTTTATAATCGATAGCCGAAGCTATCCCTTTTCATATTCAATAGCCGAAGTAATCCCTTTTCATAGTTGATGATCGTCGTTACGTCGTTTGATTTTTTCGTCAAGACATAATTTGATATTATAAAATGATAGCATTTAAAACATAATTTAAAACACTATTTAAACATACAAACTGACTCGATGATGAAATATAAAAACGGAGTTGATTAATTCGAAGCTTTCTCTTTGCCTCGATATAAAGTCGTACGAGGTCTATCTTGATCTAAATGAATAAATTAAATCAATTTAATAGTCATTCTTTCAATTCAATTCAAATTCATATTTTTGAAAAATTACACTTTTGCCCCTAATGTTCTGATTTCTTTGCAATTTAGTCTTTAAGCTTGTAAAATGAAATTCGTGCAATTTCATCCTTACCTAAGCCTAGCCAAATTTCATATAAGCTCATAGCAGCCCACATATTTCTTTATTTCATAAATTACACCATGAATATTTCTCATTTTTCAATTTAATCCCTAATTGAGAATTTCATAAAAATCACTTAACAAAAGTTGTTTATCTAACAACAAAGATTCATTTTCTACCATCAAACATCACAAAAAACATATACATTCATGGAGAAACCCTAATCTTTTAAAAATTTTGCAAATTAGTCCCTGGGCTAGCTAGATTAAATTATAACGACTCTAAAAACATAGAAATTATTAAAAACGGGATAAAAAATGCTTACATGCACAAGATAGCCTAACCAAACCTTGAAAGCACCAAAAATGGTGTTTTGAAATTGGTGGAAACTAAATGAGAAAGTTGATAGCAAAATTTTTGTTTTGTTTAATTAATCTTCTCTACTTATTTACTACTTTAACCTTTGTGTTTAACTTTAAAAACATTTAAACTATGTCCAAATATGTCCACCAACTAAAAAATGGTCTAATTAAACCATTAACCCTCCAACCATTTAATATCATAGCTATTTAATCCTTTTAGCTTTTAGAACTCAAGTTTTGCACCTTTCGTAATTTAGTCCTTTTTTTCGAATTAAGCTTGCAAATAGTAAAATTTCGTAACAAAATTTTTATACGATACTACTAAGATGTTGTAGACATTAAAATAATAATAAAATGTTATTCACACATCAAATTTGTGGTCCTAAAACCACTGTTTTGATTTCACTAAAAATGGGCTATTATAGATTTTTTAGTATTGTTACTCTGTTTACGTAGTTGCTCTAGAAGAATACTATTTTTGAGTGGATAGATGTGAGATAGAAGAGTTTTGTGAAGTTAAAGTCAGTTTTGATCGAAACACCTATATTGTCATAGCCAGGATCTGGTAAGGAGTATGTTGTTTTAGTAAAGCTTCTTACACGGGATTGGGTTGAGTGCTGAGTAGAAGGGACATGCAGTTGGTTATGTGTCGAGGCAGTTGAGCCGGTATGATTGTAACTATTCGACCTATGATCTGGAATTGGTTGTTGTAGTCTTTGCACTCAAGATTTGGCGTTATTACCTGTATGGTGAGAGATGTGTGATTTATACTGATCATAAGAGTCTTAAGTCTCTCCTTACCTAGAAAGAGTTGAACTTGAGAAAGAGACGTTGGATTGAGCTGTTGAAGGACTACGATTGTGTGATTCAATATCAATTGGGAAAGGTGAATGTTGTTGTTGATGCCGTGAGTAGGAAGTTTTTAGTTGACTTGAGGGCGATGTTCACGAAGTTGTCAGTTTCTGAGGATGGTGGTTTGTTGGTTGGGCCTTAGGTGATGCTGACCCTTGCATAGCAAATTCGAGAGAGACAGTCGTTCGACGAGAGTTTGGCACATCATATCCATCAAGTTGAGTTGGGTGTTCTTGGAGATTTTGGTCTCAATGTTAAAGGTTTCCTTTGTTTCAAAGTTCGGATGTGCGTTCCGATGGACTAGGATCTGAGACATATGATCCTTATCGAGGCTCAGAGCAGTCCATATGCTATGCATCCTAGTGGGAACATGATGTATCATGACCTTCGGGCTTTCTATTGGTGGCCTACGTTGAAGAATGATGTAGCTGATTTTGTTGGTAGATGTTTATTTTGCTAGAGGGTTAAAGATAAGCATCAACGTTTATCTGGGTGGCTTCAGCCGATCAGGATTCTAGAGTGGAAATATGAGCAGATCACGATGGATTTTGTTTTGGGTTTATCGTTGACTCCATCTCAAAAGGACTCAATTTTGGTGATAGTGGATCAATTTACGAAGTGTGTACATTTCTTGCCTGTGCATTCAACTTACATTTTTAACAGTTGGCCGAGCTTTATGTAAGGGAGATTGCCAGATAACATGGAATTTCTGTTTCTATCATATCGGACAGAGATCCATAGTTTACGTCAAGGTTTTAGAAGACGTTGCATGAGGCTTTAGGTTTTAAGCTTCACTTGAGTTCAGCGTATCATCCGTAGTTAAATTGTCACACCCCAAAATAGAGCCTAAGATTTTTAGGAGTATTTTAGGAATTTTAGCCTTTGATTGTTCAGAATTATATGACATGGCATATCGGTAATGTTTTCAAATGGTTTTTAAAAAATTAAATCAATTTCTGAAAATGAGTTCTAAATACCTTTAATTTTAGAAAAATGACCGATTTGTAAAAGAGTTAAAATTATGAGTTTTTAAGAAGTAATTAGACCAAAATTTAAAAACCAACCTATTTCTTCTTTCCTACCTACAGTTTTTCACATCAACTTTTCCCCAAAACTAGTGTTATCGTCCCTTAATTCTCTCTTACTTTTTCAATCAATTTTGAATTCCAATTCCTAATCCTCTTTGGTTTTTATCACCCTTGAACCTTAAACCTCTATAAAAGACCAAGAAAAACACCCAAAAATACCATAGTTCCTCCATGGTCAAGCTTTCGAGTTTTTTGGGTTTTCGATCAAATGCTCAATATTTCATCAACTAAGGTAACCATTCGTCTTTCTATTAGTTTTTAATGTTATCTAGTCTTTTAAACAAAATTTTTAGCAATTAAATCGTATATTTTGAGTAAAAGCCAAACATTGGGTCGTTAATGGTGGATTTCGGGATTTTGCATAAAAATGTGATTTCAAAGTGTTTTTCAACCTACTTTAACATGATTAGAAGGTTTCTAATTTTACTTTGATGTTTCGTTGAAGAATTCTTGAGTTTTAATGAACTTTCAAAAAATAGGCATAAAACATGTCGAAAAAGTAGATATCATGAATTGAGTTGTTTTGTGTAGTTTAAAGGTTAAGAATTAGTCATAGGTGAATTATAAGATGAATGAAATTGGGTTTAGGTGAAAAGATTAAGTATAGATTGAGATATTCGAATTTAAAGTTTGCTATGTTATAAGTTTTGGTTGCATGATAACTTAGTTTAGGCTTATGTTTTGTATGTTTGTAATGCAGTCCTTAGTTGATTATTGAATGCATTATTGTGTGAATTGTTGTGTTGAAGTTCCTAATTCGATAGGACCATCTATGTGTAGAGATAAAGGCAAGGAAAAGCTAGTTTAAGTTTTCAACTTTTCGACGAAAGCAAGTTGGTGAGTGTTTGGAATAATTGCTTGTGGACATGATTCAATGTGTTATTTGGGAATTTAGTAGTAGCCTAAACCCCTACTCTAAATTCCGAGTGTAAGATTTCTCATACTTATGTTATCTTGTGAACGAAGTGCTTATGTGTTTGTGAATATGTGAATTGAGATGATATGCTATAACATGTTTTATGTGGTTATGATAACTGTTGTGAAAGTTGAAATATGTACATGTTATGTATATTTAAATATTTGTGACAATGTTTTGCTAAAGATGCAAATATGCAGTGATTGTGCATGGATAATCAGTAAGTGATATGTGTTTAACTTCGGATATTTTGACCTTGTGATCTTGAAATCATTGGATATAGTTGGCATGCCATAGGATTGTGAGTACTCACCTATATGTACAGTGATTTTGGGCGTTGAGGCCCTGGGACATGTTGGAGGGATAAGGGAATGTGAGCTAAGCTCCATTCAATGGGACATGTGAGGGGAAATAAGGAGAGTGTTAGCTTTATGCTTCACTTTTGGGACATGTTTGACTCTATGAGTCTATGTTTGGTGTGTTGGAGATCACATATCCGATGAGTGATGATAGTGCTCACTTTTATGTTTCATAGCTTAAGTGCCAAATTATCTTAAAATGTTTACATGTGTAACATAATGTATGCCTAAATGAGTATGTGACCATTATGCAATTTATCTATAAAGATCTTTTGAATATTGTGATATATGCTTGAATGTTAGGTTATTATATGTGTAATAGGATATATGCTTAAAAGTGAATATGTTTACCATGTAAAAGAACTAATAATAATGCACAAGAATATTATGTCACTAAAGTTGGAACTATTAAGGTTATGCTATATGGTTGTTTCGTTAATGCTTGATAAACTGTTTGCAAGGTAGTTGTTCTAGGCATTCACTGAGCTTGTTAAGCTCACCCACTCCCTTCTTTAGCCATTGCAGATTAGTTGTGTGCCGGTGTGAGTGGTGTGGTTTTCGAGAGGTGATCCAACTTGGTTTTTTTATTATTCTTGTAGGTGTGCTATATTTATTTATGTTTTGAGGAATGAGGCAATGTGGTAGACTCGTTATAGCTCTATTAATTTCTAGACATTATGCTGGTTTTTGGTTAGGTTTTTCTTTCACGGGGACACTCGAAAATAGACCTTATCACCCACTAAGTATTCAATGTCCTGAAGTTTCAAATTTGCGTAGGATTTTTGTGTAACACCCTGAACCCGAGACCGACACCGGAGTCGAACACGAGGTGTTAACAGACTTTAAACCCCTTATAAAAAATATTTCCCAGACACTGCCAATCTGCATAGTAGTCGCTTTAAAAATCATATCTTGAGTTTCACAACTCGAAAATCAGTTTTGTGATTTTTCCCTGAAACTAGACTCATATTTCCATCTACATATTTTTTTCTAGAATTTTTGGTCGGGCCAATTAGTACAGTTTATTAGTCAAAGTCTCCCATGTTACAGGGATCGACTACCCTGACCTTTGCGCATTACGACTTGGATATATCCTTGTACAGGGCTCCAATACTGATGTCGTTTGTTTCTATAGAAACTAGACTCAGAGAGGAATCTATACATATATGGTATGACTCCTAATTATCTCTGGTTAATTTATAATGAATTTACAAAGTCGGAACATGGAATCCAGAAACCTTTCTGGCCCTGTCTCACGAGAACCTGAATATCTCTTAACATACTGTTCGTATGATTGTTTCGTTACTTTCCTATGAAAGTAGATTCATCAAGGTTTGTTTACATAATTTATTCACTATTTAATTCCATTCCTACTATTTTTAGTGATTTTCCAAATCTACATCACTGCTGCTGTCAGCATCTGCCCTTAAGGTAGACTTTACCTATTTCATGGTTTCCATGATTCAACTAGCCCTTTTTGCATAAATAGCACAATTTATGAAAGTGATTAACCATCCCCGTGGCCAATCCTTGTCAAGCATATCCACACCAAATGATTATAACATTATACTCAAACACATATAAGCCATTTTCGCATGGCTATCCAAAATTTATACAAGTCCAAAGGGTCCACGACCCACAACAAACGGGTAGTCCTATACATGCCGTTTCGAAGTTCAACCAAAATTGTACCAAAAGGGGGGGCTTTGATAGTGTGGGCGACTTTGACTTCAAGATCCCGAGTCCGATAGCTGGAGAACCAAATCTATAAAACAGAGGAGCAATGAAACGGAGTAAGCAATTTATGCTTAGTAAGTTTTGAGCAAGGAATTCCAGCACAACAAAAGTATAGCATTCATATAGCTAAACGGATAATTTCATATGCACAAATTTACGATATCGTACTTGCTTCACATTATCAACCCTTATGTACATACACAAAAGATCAACTCAGCCAAAGGCCGGTAGCTCGTTTATCAACTGAGCGAATACTTATTTGTAAGGGCTCAACTAAATTCAAGCACATACGAAACATACCTCAATGTTGGGATGTTTCGAGAGTATTAACTGGAATTTTACAGCAAGTTCATTCATTCCCAAATCACGTACCTTCGGAATTTAACCGGATATAGCTCCTCGTTCAAATGCCTTCGGGACATAGCCCGGTTATAGTAATTCACACAAATGCCTTTGGGACTTAACCCGGATTTAGTAACTCGCACAAATGCCTTCGGGCTTAGCCCGGAATTAGTATCTCGCACAAATGCCTTCGGGCTTAGCCCGGAATTAGTATCTCGCACAAATGCCTTCGGATCTTAGTCCGGATATTGTCACTTAGCACAAGCCTTCGGGACTTAGCCCGGACATCATTCAAATAACCATGCACATTTAACAATAAATCATGGCCCATTCGTATTTCATTTTCGTTAGCAAAACTCAAACACAAGACATTTATCATTCTTGCAAATTCGGCTCAATAGCCACACAAAGAGCATGATTTTAATTTGCTTAAAACATGATCTAATCACATCATAATTTAAGCTCTCTTACTCAAGAACTTACCTCGGGTGTTGTCGAACGATTCCGATAGCTATTCGACCACTTTTTCCTTCCCTTTATCGGATTTAGTTCCCCTTTGCTCTTGAGCTTAATTAAACAAATAAATTGATTTAATCATTTGAGCATCGAAAAGAGGAACACAAGGCACTTAGCCCATATTTATACATTAGACATTAAAGTCACATATGTACGGAATCATGAATCAAACTCAACATTTTAGCTAATTTTTCCCCCTTGGCCGAATATGCATGTCTATTTTGGGGCCGATTTCAACACTTAATACATTCTACAAGTATGGTCACTTGTATTGACTAAACACCCTTTTGTTTCAAGTTCAAAACTTGGCTAATACACACATATACACACTAGTAAAGCATCCTCTCCCTTTCCATCAATTTAACATATGCATTGCTCATTAACATGCAAAAGTTATATTCGGCCTTAGCACACAACTTGCTAGCCGATTCTTCTCCATTTAGCAACCAATGCACATATGTGCTCACTCAAAAATGCTAAAAAGGAGGTTCAAGAATCATCAAGCCACCATCACATGCATTATTAACAAGCTTCATATTTAGCATGCAATGGCATTAACACAAACTCCACCTAGGCCGAATCTTAACTCATCCTCATGCCTCATCACCACAACATCAAACATCAACCAAGAATGATGCATCCATGGCCGAGTGTCATTTCCATCACATAGCAAGATTTAGACCATGGGCTAGGTAGAACTCAAGCTAACAACTAAAACATGCATGCATCTCATGGAACATCATCAAACATACCTTAGCCTAGCTACATGCATGGCCGAACCTCTTCAACCTTTCTTCTTCCTTCCTTCTTAAAATTTTTGGCCAAGGATGAACCAAAGGATGAGCATTTTTTTTTCTTTGTTTTTTTCTTTCTAGTTTCGGCTAAATGAAGATGAGAAAGGATGAACAAAAATTTTCTCCTTTCTTTTCTTTAGCTCACGGCAATGGGGGGGGAAACAACTACACACATTTTTTTTTTGTATTCATCATACTCCTTTTCATTATTTTATGCCCATGCCCCTTATTTTATTTTTTTCCTACATACCTCACTAGGCCAACATGTTCCCAACATGTTTCCACCCATAGCATGGCCAACCACTAGCTCAAATTTTGGGTAATTTGACATGCAAACCCATCATTTTCACAACATGCATTAATAGACCATTTTAAATTAGCCTATCATATTTTCACCATGTCTCATATCAATCCCTATTTAATAATTTCTCATGCAATTGGCAAAATTGGAGAATGAAACTTCCACATACTCATGTACACACATAATAAGCATAGAATATGGAAATCAATTATTTTTATGACTCGGTTTTGTGGTCCCGAAACCACTTCCCGACTAGGGTCAATTTTGGGCTGTCACAACTCTCCCCCACTTAAGAAATTTTCGTCCCCGAAAATCTTACCGGTAAATAGGTTTGGGTATCGTTCTTTCATCGAGCTCTCGGTTTCCCAAGTAGCTTCCTCGATACCGTGTTTGAGCCATAACACCTTCACTAACGGAACCCTTTTGTTTCGCAACTCCTTCACTTCACGAGCTAGGATATGCATCGGCTCTTCTTCATAACTCATATCGGCTTGAATTTCAACCTCTGATGGGCTAATTATGTGCGATGGATCAGATCGATAGCGTCGAAGCATCGAAGCATGAAAGACGTTGTGAATCTTTTCAAGCTCAGGGGGCAAAATCAATCTATACGCAACCGGACCAACTCGTTCGGAGATTTCGTACGGCCCAATGAATCTCGGGCTCAACTTGCCCTTACGGCCAAACCTGAGTACCTTTTTCCAAGGCGAAACTTTAAGGAACACTTTATCTCCCACCTGATATTCAATGTCCTTTCGTTTGAAATCCGCATACGATTTTTGACGATCTGTGGCTGCTTTCAGACTTTCACGGATTACCTTTACTTTCTGTTCAGCATCCTTAATCAAATCAACTCCGAAAATTTTACTTTCACCGAGCTCGGTCCAAAACAACGGTGTACGGCATTTACGACCGTACAAAGCCTCGTAAGGTGCCATCTTAATACTTGATTGAAAACTATTATTGTAAGCGAATTCAATCAAAGGTAAATACCGTTCCCATGAACCACTGAACTCGAGGATGCAACATCTCAACATATCCTCAAGTATCTGAATTATCCGCTCAGATTGACCATCGGTTTGGGGATGAAAAGCAGTGCTAAAATGCAGCTTGGTACCCAAAGCTTCTTGCAATTTCCTCCAAAATCGCGAGGTGAATCTCGGATCTCTATCCGACACGATAGAAATAGGTACCCCGTGTAATCTCACAATCTGAGAAACGTACAATTCAACTAGTCTATCCAATGAAAAATCCATACACACGGGGATAAAGTGAGCCGACTTAGTCAGTCTATCAACAACAACCCAAATCGCATCCTTCTTACTTGTTGACAATGGCAGTCCGGACACAAAGTCCATTGTGACTCGATCCCATTTCCACTCAGGTATCATGATCGGCTGAAGTAATCCTGAAGGCACTTGATGTTCCGCTTTCACTTGTTGACATATTAAACATCTCGAAACAAAGTCGGAGATGTCTCGTTTCATACCATGCCACCAAAACCAACGTTTCAAATCGTTGTACATTTTCGTACTCCCCGGGTGACTTGACATTCGGCTACAATAGGCTTCGTTCAGAATCATCGAAATGAGTTCCGAACTCCTTGGAATACACAAACGACTTCTGAACCTCAAACAATCATCATCATCAATTTGAAACTCCGATTCCTTGTTCGGAGCACACTCAGCCCGTTTTACAACCAATTCATCATCAACTTTCTGGGCTTCACGAATTTGATGAATCAATAATGGTTTGGCTTTTAATTCAGCTATTAACACATTGTCGGGTAGAACAGACAAGTGCACATTCATCGCTCGTAAAGCAAACAATGATTCCCGGCTTAAGGCGTCCGCAACCATATTAGCCTTTCCCGGGTGGTAATCAATGACAAGCTCGTAATCTTTCAACAACTCAAGCCAACGTCTTTGTCGCAGATTTAAGTCTCTTTGAGTCATCAAATTTTTGAGACTTTGTGATCCGAAAATACATGGCACTTCTCACCAAATAAGTAATGTCGCCATATTTTTAAAGCAAATACGATGGCAGCTAGTTCAAGATCATGGGTCGGATAATTTTTTCTCATGTGGCTTTAATTGTCTCGACGCATAGGCCTCCACTCGACCTTCTTGCATCAATACGCAACCCAACCCAAGTAGGGATGCGTCACTATAAATGACAAACTCTTTGCCTGATTCGGGTTGCACTAAAATTGGAGCTTCAGTCAAATAAGTTTTTAGTTGATCAAAACTTTTCTGACATTTCTCCGTCCATTCGAACTTAACATCCTTTTGAAGTAGCTTCGTCATTGGTGTGGCTATCATCGAGAAACCTTTGACAAATCGTCGGTAATAACCGGCGAGTCCCAGGAAGCTCCGAACTTCGGTAATATTTCTTGGAGGCTTCCAGTTAAGTATGGCTGAAATTTTGCTCGGGTCAGCTCGAATACCCGATGCGGATACCACATGACCCAAGAAGCTAACCTCTCTTAACCAGAACTCACACTTACTGAACTTAGCATATAACTGCTTATCCCGCAAAATTTGCAACACTAGCCTCAGATGCTCAGCATGTTCGGTCTCATCTCTTGAATAGACCAAGATGTCATCAATGAACACAACTACGAACCGATCCAAATATGGTCTGAAGATCCGATTCATCAAATCCATAAATACCGCAGGGGCATTTGTGAGCCCAAATGGCATCACTAAGAACTCGTAGTGACCATATCCCGTTCTGAAAGCAGTTTTGGGTATGTCCGAATCTCGAATTCGCAACTAATAATAGCCCG
Source organism: Gossypium hirsutum (assembly GCF_007990345.1). NCBI lineage: Eukaryota > Viridiplantae > Streptophyta > Magnoliopsida > Malvales > Malvaceae > Gossypium > Gossypium hirsutum. Next base: position 31,398,896 of record NC_053449.1, read on the forward strand.
ATCTCAAATCTATTTTTGAGAACATTGAGGCTCCCTTCAGTTGGTCGAACAAATCATCGATACGCGGTAACGGATATTTGTTCTTTATCGTCACTTTATTCAGTTGACGATAGTCAATGCACAACCTCATGGTTCCGTCCTTCTTTTTCACGAACAATACTGGTGCACCCCAAGGTGAGAAACTTGGTCGAGCAAAACCTCTATCCGTCAATTCTTGCAACTGAACTTTCAACTCTTTTAACTCGGTTGGTGCCATACGATACGGAGCTATCGAAATCGGCGTAGTCCCAGGTACAAGCTCAATACCAAACTCTACCTCCCGAACAGGTGGTAAACCCGGTAATCCTTCAAGAAAAACATCTGGGTATTCACAAACCACCGGCACAGATTCGGGTTTCTTGTCTAATTCTTTGTCATCCAGTACATACGCAAGGTATGCTTCGCACCCTTTTCTTACATATTTCTGGGCCAACATTGCTGATATTACAGCTGGCATCCCCTCCAAGTCCGTAGACTCAACTCGGATTACTTCGTTATTTGCGCACCTCAAATCAATAGTCTTGCTTTTGCAATTCACAACCGCATCATGCGCGGTCAACCAATCCAAACCAAGAATAACATCAAATTCATCAAACGGCAAAAGCATCAAGTCCGTCGGAAAACAGGAACCTCGAATTTCTAGGGGACATTTCTTACACACTTTGTCGACAAGCACGTAACGACTCAAGGGATTTGACACCCGAATTACGAACTCAGTAGACTTAATAGGTAAAGTCTTACTGGATGCTAAGGTTTCACATATGTAAGAATGAGTAGAACCGGGGTCAATCAAAGCAATTACATTAGTATCAAAGAGAGTAAAAGTACCGGTAATAACATCAGGCGAAGAAGCATCCTCGCGGGCACGTATAGCATAAGCTCTAGCAGGCGCACGAGTCTCGGATCTGGTCGTAGCATCTCTAGATCCTCTCTGACCACCACTAGCATTACCCGTATTTCCAGATGGTCTACCTCGAGCAGTGGTAGCACCCGGTTTCCCACTCTGATTTTCATTCTGTTCAAACAACCTCGGGCAATCTTTAATGAAGTGGTCAACTGATCCGCACTTGTAACAGGAGCGGTCAGGGAATCTACAACTCCCCGAATGCCATTTACCGCAATATCGACATTTCGTTCTATCTCGACGTTCATTCCCAACACTGGCGACCAAAGTGCCTCGTGTACCCACAGGGGGTCAATCACGATCTCATCTAAAAAGGCCTGAAGTGCCTCTAAACTGGCACGCATCATCTCGAAATTTCTTCAATGCCTGTTGAAGAGACTTTCCTGAAGATCTTTACGAAACTCTCCAGTTCCCACATCAACTTTTTGTTTTTCTTTTCTAAGCTCTTCGGCTTTACAAGCTCGCTCGACCAGTACTACGAACTCTCGTATTTCAAGAACGCCAACGAACATTTTTATATCTTCATTCAGCCCATCCTCGAAGCGTTTACACATGATAGCCTCGGACGAAACACATTCCCGAGCGTATCTACTAAGTCTAACAAATTTTCGCTCGTAATCAGAAACTGACATGGAACCTTCTTAAGCTCAAGAAATTCCTTCCGTTTTTGATCAACAAATCTCTGACTGATATACTTTTTCCGAACTCAGTTTGGAAAAACTCCCAAGTTACTTGCTCTCGGGGCACAACAGAAGTCAGAGTACTCCACCAATAATAGGCAGAATCACGTAGCAAGGAGATAGTACACTTTAGGCATTCATCGGATGTACAAGATAGCTCATCGAGTACCCGGATAGTGTTGTCCAACCAAAATTCAGCTTGCTCGGCATCGTCGCTATCCGTAGCTTTAAATTCAGTAGCCCCATGTTTTCGGATTCTGTCAACTGGGGGCTTATTTGACCTTATTTGGTCAGTTACCGGAGGTATTGTAGGTGCGGGGGTGGTATTAGTTGGGAATGGAGGTTGTGGGACAGCCGTATTAGTTCGAATGTATTGGTTGAACCAATCATTCATCACGCTATAGAAAGCTTGTCTAGCTTCATCATTCGGGTTACTAGCATTAGGTTGAGAGTCCGCCGGCGCTATCCTTGTGCGGGAGCAGGCGCTACACTCTCAGATCATCAGCTACCTCTCGGTTGGGATCGGGATCCATTACTATAAATAACACATTTACAATTGTCAGAAATCACCACACTATCAAGTAATCACATAAAATGGCATGTATAGCTAGACCCAATGCATTACGGTAGTCCTAGAATCGACTAAACCGTAGCTCTGATACCAATCAAATGTAACACCCCGAACCCGAGACCGACACCGGAGTCGAACACGAGGTGTTAACAGACTTTAAACCCCTTATAAAAAATATTTCCCAGACACTGCCAATCTGCGTACTAGTCGCTTTAAAAATCATATCTTGAGTTTCACAACTCGAAAATCAGTTTCGTGATTTTTCCCTGAAACTAGACTCATATGCCCATCTACATATTTTTTCTAGAATTTTTGGTCGGGCCAATTAGTACAGTTTATTAGTCAAAGTCTCCCATGTTACAGGGATCGACTACCCTGACCTTTGCGCATTACGACTTGGATATCTCCTTGTACAGGGCTCCAATACTGATGCCGTTTGTTTCTATAGAACTAGACTCAGAGAGGAATCTATAAATATATGGTATGACTCCTAATTATCTCTGGTTAATTTATAATGAATTTCCAAAGTCCGAACAGGGAATCCAAAACCGTTCTGGCCCTGTCTCACGAGAACCTGAATATCTCTTAACATACTGTCCGTATGATTGTTTCGTTACTTTCATATGAAAGTAGATTCATCAAGGTTTGTTTACATAATTTATTCACTATTTAATTCCATTTCTACTATTTTTAGTGATTTTCCAATCTACATCACTGCTGCTGTCAGCATCTGCCCTTAAGGTAGACTTACCTATTTCATGGTTTCCATGATTCAACTAGCCCTTTTTGCTAAATAGCACAATTATGAAAGTGATTAACCATCCCCGTGGCCATCTTGTCAAGCATATCCACACCAAATGATTATAACATTATACTCAAACACATATAAGCATTTTTGCATGGCTATCCAAAATTTATACAAGTCCAAAGGGTCCACGACCCACAACAAACGGTAGTCCTATACATGCCTTTCGAAGTTCAACCAAATGTACAAAGGGGGCTTTGATAGTGTGGGCGACTTTGACTTCAAGATCCCGAGTCCGATAGCTGGAGAACCAAATCTATAAAAAGAGGACCAATGAAACGGAGTAAGCAATTTATGCTTAGTAAGTTTTTGAGCAGGATTCCAGCAAACAAAAGTATAGCATCATATAGCTAACGGATAATTTATATGCACAAATTTACGATATCGTACTTGCTTCACATTACACCTTATGTACATACACAAAAGATCAACTCAGCCAAAGGCCGGTAGTCGTTTATCAACTGAGCGAATACTTATTTGTAAGGGCTCAACTAAATTCAAGCACATACGAAACATACCTCAATGTGGGATGTTTCGAGAGTATTAACTGGAATTTTACAGCAAGTTCATTCATTCCCAAATCACGTACCTTCGGAATTTAACCGGATATAGCTCCTCGTTCAAATGCCTTCGGGACATAGCCCGGTTATATAAATTCGACAACATAGTAACTCGCACAAATGCCTTCGGGCTTAGCCCGGAATTAGTATCTCGCACAAATGCCTTCGGGCTTAGTCCGGAATTGTCACTTAGCACAAGCCTTCGGACTTAGCCCGGACATCATTCAAATAACCATGCACATTTAACAATAAATCATGGCCCATTCGTATTTCATTTTCGTTAGCAAAACTCAAACACAAGACATTTATCATTCTTGCAAATTCGGCTCAATAGCCACACAAAGAGCATGATTTTAATTTGCTTAAAACATGATCTAATCACATCATAATTTAAGCTCTCTTACTCAAGAACTTACCTCGGGTGTTGTCGAACGATTCCGATAGCTATTCGACCACTTTTTCCTTCCCTTTATCGGATTTAGTTCCCC